>NC_054394.1:30807088-31107088 GCF_017976425.1 Toxotes jaculatrix | reverse complement strand
CAAAGAAAAGAAGCAGATAGATGAACTAATCAATGAATCGACTATTTAAAGTATGATTAATGCTCTTATACATGTGAATGCAGCCATGGCCCCTGAAGCCTGATCCCATTTCTCCCTGCAGCAGGGGAAACTGGTGTCTGGCTCAGCGAGCGTAGAGGAGTGACGTGTTGGTTAGAAGTGCACTGAGCTGCTCTGTAAGCCGTAGAACAGGGGAGGAGATTAAGGGGGTACATGAATATGTGTGCCAACCTATTAAAGGAACAGCGTACCAAAACACAGACACACACACAAAAGCTTTTCAGGGATAACTGTACTCTGTGCTGTCATTTCAGCTTTCTGCTCTGTGCTGAGGAGAATCCACCTCTGACGGATTTCTGCATTATAATCATATTAGGAATCTGCCTGATTGGGAGCATGTGAAGAAAAACATGAGCATAAATGAGGAATGGCTCAACATAGTAGCTAAAATTTTCCTGCAGCATACACTATAACATGAACTAGAGCAACATCAGCTGCTCATTCTCCCTCTTCTATCTTCCAAATGGAGTAATTTGAATTCAACAGATTTTCACCTGGATTTTATCTTTACATGCTTTATAAATAATTTTTAAAATATTTGTATCTGGTTTGGACGTCAGGAAACACTGAGGCTCCTGCTAAAATCATCATGGCGTGGTAAAATCAATCATCAGTGCACACAGTGTCATGTCTACCATCACCGTAGGATGCTGCTGAGCTGCAGCTCCTTCGAACGACACACAGGGAGACGGTTTAATTTTCAAACCTTTATAATACTGATTCACCCAACATTTCGTTTAAGGCTCACCTTGCTCGAAAGTACCAGCACACTTTATGGATTCGGTCAAAACTTGGCAACATATCACTGCATGGCAGCTGATGAATAGGCTTGAGAATAAGCTCTTTTTCTTTCCAACACCACACCATCGTCAAACTGTGCTGTATTTGGAACTCAGATCGGAACCAATAGGCGTACCTCCTACATAATGACTTTAGCCGTTCTTAAAAGCTTATAGCGTGTGCTGAAATCTGACACTGAGCGGAGGGCATCTGTTCTCCTAGAGGAGGACTCACCGTCAAAAACTAATTAGACACCACAATGGCTCCTATTCAGAGCTGCTTAGCCTGCTGCCCAAACACACACTGCCGGAGAAAAAAAAAAAAAAAGTCAACCTAAAGGAGCTGACCGAATGCTCCTCGTTTGCACCGCCTCTTTTCCACAACTAAAGCCCACCAATAGACTAATTCATCATTTGGTTTGCACATTATTGCAGTAGGTTTACTTCATGTACAGCTCTGCACACGTGTTGCCCTGTACACTTCATGATAATGCATATGCATACGTGAATGTCCTGACTCCTGACTGTATTATTACATCCTATGTTCTCTCTCTTCCACACGCTTCAGTAACTGAGCATCCTTCTCCTCCATGATGTGTGTCTGTCAGAGGGAACAAACTATCATTTCAGCTGTGTCTATTCACTGCATCAAAACAACAGTATCATAAGCCGGTCATTCTCTTCCACAACTTATCACAGCTGACAAGCTGCAGCGTGAGCTAATGAGTTGTAGAGGTGCTCACTGCAGTTTGGAAAACCATCATAACCTGACACATGTGTAACAGATGTGGCTACAAGGTAGAATAGTAGGCGTAGGCCCCGGCCCAGGCCCAGGCCCCGGTCCAGGCCCAGGCCCAGGCCCAGGCCCAGGCCCAGGCCCAGGCCCAGGCCCAGGCCCAGGCCCAGGCCCAGGCCCAGGCCCAGGCCCAGGCCCAGGCCCAGGCCCCAGCCCCGGTCACCTCAGTACCAAATCAAATGGCTCTTTCCAGGAAAATTCTTAGGAGGTGATTTGGAAATAAATTTGAATTTTCAGACACATAAAATAAGGAGTTACCAATCACAATTGTCGAGCAGTGCGGGTGAAGCTCTACAAACAGCAGTTAAACTGAAATTAAAAAGGTACCATACATCATCTAATATATGAAACCTTGCTCTCCAAGAACAACATTATTAAGAGGTATACTGCACTAAGCTCCACACATAGGGACCACTTTCTTAAATAAACCAGTGGCTTGAACATAACACAATGCCTTGTTGCAGGCAACTGCTCCACCAAAAAAAAAGCAGTACCAGTACAGAACTAAGTAATGTGGGATACTTAAAGGCTGCAGGAAGCTGACCGCAGAGAGCAGTTGGCTTTTGGGCCAAACTAAACAGAGGAGCGTGGCCTTCACTCCCATCTTCTATCTGTTTCCTTTTATGTTACTAATTCAGCTCACATTTGAAGGCAAAAGGAAAAACTTGCACTCTGTCACTTTCATGTCAGAGAGTGGAACAAGTCCGCCTTTGTCTCTCTGCCTCAGCACTGCGCACACTAAATTCATGCCATTGTGCCACAGACTGGAATATCACATTTGGTCAGTGCGGCCCATTGGCGCCTTCAAAATAAGGAGCAACATACAATAATAATCCTGTATTTATTTAACATTTTTTTAAAACAAGTTTTCAAAGTGAATCACAGACAAAAACAGAAAATACATAGAACTACTACAAAATTTAAAAATTGTATATAAAAACTATAGAGACTAAAAACAAAACAAAGACAAAAAGCACTAATTAAAAGCCAGTTTATAAAAATGTGTCTTTGGCAGGAGACAAAGGAATTTAAGAGTTTGTGCTTGACTGAATGTAAGGGATCTAATGTTTGTGATATTCCTTGATCTGACAGATAGCTGAAATGTTTAGAGAAGGCTGAATGTGTGCACTGGCAACCCCGAGAAACCAGAGTTTGATTTACATAGTACGCGTGTGCTTCAGGACCAAACTCCATTACTACAGTTTTAAGAGCATTCAATATCAGAAAGTTACTTCACATCCAGGATCCTAAGTCTGCAGGACGGTGTGTGCATAAGGTTACCAAGAATAGGTCTTAGATTTATACATGTCAGCATAACAATGAAAATAAATACTGCATGCAGTGGTAACATGTAGGTAGAGAACAGTCACAGGTCCAGAATAGATGCAACAGGAGCACTGCAGGTCCTATTTGCATAGCTAGACCAGACATTCCCAACTGACACAGGTAAAACTAAAAACAGTCTAGAGTGATTCCTGTCACACCAACCAAGCGTTTTAGTCCATCAATTAACATGCAATCAATTAACATGCAATCAAAAGGTCTAACAGCACCAAAACAGAGCAACAGCCAGAATCTGAATTTTGTCTTTTCTCTTTTTTCTTTTGTCATTTAATGCACATTTCACAAATAACAAACGGCAGAGTTACATCTATGATTGTTTTTAAATTACAGAACAAGACAGAATTTTGACTTTTAAACGTATGCCACATTTTTTGCCGACTACACCAAATACCTGAAACTTATTCAAACTGCAAATCGAGTAAGTGCATTCATTGATATCCTCAAATACTGAGTGTGCATCGCTCCAAAACAAACAAGGGTCCTCTGAGTGACAGGCTGGTTGGGGGATCTATTACTCAGACCAGCCTTCCTGGATTGTATTTCACTTGTACCTGAAGCTACAGCTCCTTGCATTTTTCAAAGTGGAGCTGTTTGTGGTCTGAACATCCCGTAAGACCACTTTAGCATCAAACATGAACCTTTTTGAACAACAGTCTCTGGGGCTTCCCGAGTTTACAGTGTCAGGTATGCACTAAACTGCCTGATTATTGTACAACAAGCATCATATGTCAGAGCTGGCAGCGGAGCAAAGACACTTTAACTGTGGACTCACTGACACAGGATATCCAATCATCTTACACATCACCCATCACTTTAAAAGTGACCCATGATATCAATCAGGGAAGTGGGATATCAGTGGAGCTCTTCTGTCTCATTAACTTCATTTCCCCTGTAATTCACTTGCTGGATAAAAGAATACCGATTTACATGTATGCAGTTATATTAAATTAATATAATACCACCCAAAAGTAATAAGCCTCACCAGATCTACTACAACACCACAAACAACGTGAGCTTTTGGAGGTTGCTGACACGACTATCGCCAATGTTCAAGGACACCGCTGCACAAATGTGTGATCCAGACACGCTTGTTTATGCTCAGACAGTTCCCTCACCACTCACTGAATCTGAAGGGGCATTTCGTGCATTTGATGATGCCATCTGGTCACAACAATTAAGTAGCTAGTGGTTTCCCAGAGTCTGGCTAGACATTCGGAAGTTTGGCTAAAAATGTGTGTGGAAAACACACGAATGAAGCAACGAAGCATGTAGCTAACTACGGCCTAAACAAGCCTCACAGCAGTTGTACGACACAGCTGGATATTCACTGCCAGCAGACACACACACACACACACACACACACCCAGCGATGCCCACTTCAAGCAAAACTATTACAAGCCTTAGCTGACACAGAAGCACTGAAACTGACTTCACCGCAACATGTGGGAGCTAAAAGTGGATTACTAAAGAAATACATCCATGCACACATTAAAACTGCTGTCACTGAACCAGCCACAAGATGACATGTGATTGATGGAGAGTGAGACCGATTTGGCCTGCAGACGGAATAAATAAAGCAAAAAAAGGACAAATAAGCACCATCCGACGGGGCACCATCCGACAGGGCACCACTGGAGTTTGAAAAAGCTGTTCACATGTGAGCAAGCTGCTCTGGAATGTTTGTACATTCCAGTCGAAGGGTACTCTCACCAGGAGGGAGGGAACAAGTGAGAAAATTGCACTTCCCCTTCTAGCGTCTTCTAGCCTGAAGACCTAAACTCTCTGCAACACAACCGTTAAAAGTGGCACCACTTTCATTCATATTTAGGTTAACAATCATTTATTTCAGTGCAGGTATCTGGTAAATAGTTAATTGCAGTTCCTTCTTTGTGTTGACTTGTTGCTGATTTTATATTTCCCTTTGGTTACCACCTTCACTTTTTTCTTCAGTCCATTGTCAAATGAAGTTTAAAATGTCCCTATTTCTTCAGATCAGAGAACCCAACTGTGTATCTAGTGTACACATTCATTATTCACTGTTGATAAGGGTTAACACAACAAGACATCATTGGAAGACCAGAGACTAGAAAACACCACGAGTTACATGTGCTGGTGTAAACAGAGCTGGCTATCACAGCAACTGAAATCCAAAACATGCAACACAAGACATTTTCGATTTTGACACTGTTTTATGTAGGACCTTCAGTACTGACAACTGAGTGAAGTCAAGGTTTATCGGAAATGATGTAGCAGCAGAGTTTTATTAGTAAAAATCAAAGTAGATACGAATTCACCCACGACCAGACTTTCAGAAACAGAACGTGACGAATACACAGGCCAGAGGACAGTACCACAGCAGTATCTGGGCAGTATTGTCGTCTTCAGTATACTCTTTAAATTTTCATAAATCTTCATTTAATATAAAATCAGGTGATCAAATTCCCCAAAATTTCAAAATCTAATTAATCTATTAGCGGAATTCAAATTTACAAGAAAAGTACACTGAAAACAAAAGAATTTTGCATGGTGTATTAACACTAGATTACAGATTATAAACTGTTTCTACTTGTTTAACAGCCAGATTTTCCTGCCTTCCAGATACAAATCCCAGGAGGCCTGGCAGACAGCCAGATGATCAGCTGACAACTCCACAGGAGCATAAGCAGGAGCGTGCACGCACACGTACACACACACAGATGCACTGACTGAAGGCCTCAGTCACTTCTACACAGATACACAGAATGAGAACTGAAATACGGACAGAAGCAGCTGTGGTGACTTATTTCCTATTACACTGGCTTCATCAAATCCTAACAAGAACAATAACAGAGCAGGCACCACTGTGGGTGTTTTGTTTACAAATGGTCTTAAGAGAATTTCTTCGGTTCGATTAAGCTATTTTATCATTTTTCCTAAATTATTCCATTTTGCTCCATCAAAGCCTAAAAATATGTGATGGAAGGAAACGGTTCAAAAACTCAAGCATTGTGCGACGCCTCTCTGTCAACAGGATTACAGACCCTTAATAGCTTTAGCTTTTTATCCTGAATAAATCTTTCGTTGTCTATAGGTTAGGACAATTAATTTGCCAGGTTCAGTAAATGACTGACTGGAGATTAAGTCCACAAATGTTTTATCAGTATTATTTATGTATTTTGAAGTGTTACATTTATGAATCTGTTCTTGTGGTCCATAAACTGGAAACCTCTGAGAATTAATTAATAATAATGACAGTTTGACTGTGCAGTGTATGCAAAGTCTGGAGACTTACTTTACATAGTATGTAAACATGGTGTGAGTAGTTCACCTCCAATGCTGCCATCAAGTCAACATCCAATAAACAGACGAGCTTGTGTGATGCTGGTGATGGTAATGCTGTACAGTATATTTATTCTGCACTACATTACATGTCAAGTGAACAAATCAGAGTCCTAACACAGCGTCCGAGTGTTTGGACTGTGGATGTAGTTTTCTTGGCTGTACAACACAGAGCAGCAAAGAAAGGTCTCTGCATCCCACGTGTGTGTTAAACATCACTTCTTACCATCTGATGTTCCAGGAAAGTTGGGACAGTATGAGTTAGAGAACTGTGTAACCTGCTCTCTTCACAATCCACAGACTCATTCTGAACTTTGATCACTCACAGTCTGAAAGCCTCTCAGTTCCCTTCCACACTTAATAAAATGTACAACAAACACCATGTTCTCTGTATAAACAATGCCAGTTCAACTAAAACTACGATGCTGAACTGATTGCCAGCCTCTTGTGCATCATTAAAAGCTGGAAACTTGATCCCTTTGTTTTAAATTTAAGACCACAGAGGGTAGAAACATGAGTCAATCATATAACAGAGACGTGAAAGCAGATGGACAAAGCCGGGATCAAGATTCCCACCACATTATGCAAATAGCAGAAACAGAAGCACAGCTATGAACAGTAAGGAGCTTACTGCATACTAATTGTATGCACTGCAGTGCTGAAGTTTTCATGTTTTGCAAAACAGATTGTGTTCCAATTTTCCCTCTCAAATATGAAGATGAAGCCTCTTCACTTCCATTCACTCTGCATCACTTTTTGCTAAAACCAAAATACTTTCTCGCCAAGGACACAGCACTCCTCGTGGTTTCTGCCAACATCTTCACTCATATGAAGTTTACGTTATCAATCGGTCGTTATGTTATTTATTAAACTACACTACTCATGAAAAACGAACTCGACTTGTAGTAAAATGGTTTATAGCTTTCCTTGGTGCACACCCCCGTTGCACCGTGCAATCAGTCAGCCATACAACTCTAACAATCATTCCAGACTGGTACCACTTTGTCCACTGTGAGAGCCAAAGATCTGTCATCCAAAAATGAAACTGACACCTGGGCTAACAATACAGGACCCAGGCAGGAAAGGTGCTTCACAGGGCACTGGTGCTTTGGGCTGGACACAGGTCGGATGCTGACAAGGTTTGGTAAAATGGGATTATCAAAGGGAATGGAACTTAATTTAATGATAACCATGTTTAAACCAACGCTGTCATTTAACCAACCCACCATGGGAGAGAGAGAGAGAGAGAGAGAGAGAGAGAGGGAGAGAAGAATAGAAAGCGTGCATGTGGGTGATCAGGAGGTGAAACTAAAACTTAACTTTTATCTAGTAGATTATTTGATGTAATTAATTCTCAGGTTTATCAGTGAAGTGTTTGAAACTACACTGCAGACTGGAGTTTCTACTAACAGAGACAGGCATACACGGGTCCAATGGGGGACCAACACGTTGAGCAGACCCTCATCATACACCTGTCTGCTGTCTGAATGTGGTATAAGATTACTACAGCTGATAAATGTCTGTGATCTCACAGTACACTCATCTAATTCTACAGCTGGCTTCTCTGGAGAAAATGGACAGAGGGTTCTCTCACTTACCTGTGGCAAAGCAGTGTTAAGTTGTCTCTGCAGTGAGTCCCTTTCATGGCTCACTTCGTGCAATTTGCTCTGAGTCAAGCCCAGATTCTCCTGAGTCTCTCTCAGGGTCTCAAGAAGACGATCCCTCTCCTCCAACATGGACACCATCAGCGACTCGAAGTGACCCTCTGAGTCCGACTGCAGAGGAGAGCCAGAGCCCCGTCGACCACTGCCGCCTCCCGTGCCGGGCCCTTCGGCCTCACTGATGGTGGGCATCACCTCGCACATCATCTATAACCAGGAGAGTAGGGCCAAAGGACACAGCAGGAGGAGAGACAGTTTGGAAATAGATGGAAGAAGAGAATTATGAGGCAGGAAAGGAGAGAAGAAGAAAAGCACAGAGGTGTGAGCACAGATGTCTGATTTGTATGGCAAAGGAATAAATCAGCACACCCAGCGGGTCTCTGGCAATCGTAACAGTTAAAACAATTCACAGTGAGGCCTATGGATAATCCTACATAACCCAAATTTTGTTTCTAGAAAGAAACTTCACCATTAAAAAATATTCACTTTGAGCCACAAACAAAATTTAATTCAAAAATTTAATTTAAAAACTTTCTCACAAATCCTTTTTTTATGTTAGAGTCAAGGCACGAATCAATTTAAAACATTACTTCTGTCCAAGCAGAGCTGAGTTTGTATTGGCTGGGATTCCTCAAAGCCATAGCCAGAATTTGGACATAGGTTTCCATTCATTCTCCTCATTAACAGTCATCCCAAATTACACCAGAAGAAGTGTTAAGAAAAGATGGAGAACAAATGACTGAAATCAAATAATTTTGTGGGAACAATGGTATACACATTCTTGCCTCAAAATATCAATTCAAATTTATAGCTCAACAGCGTAAAACATTGTGTCCTCATGTAAATTTATGCAGTTTAAATTTGGTTTCAAAATAGAACAAATATATAATGTTCTGAAAAAGAACCTCTCTCGACAGATTTGAGATAAAAGAGAAGAGAGCGGGCAGGTTTAAAAGTGCACCTCCAGGGTGATTTAATCAGCATGATGTGCAGACACCAAAGCAACTGGCATTTACAGCAACTAAGCAGAAAGGAAAACAGAGCCAGATCAACCGAACCTGCTTACTGATTGTTACTAACTGTTAACTACAACCATAATACACTTGCCTAGAGTAAACAGTCAAGTATGCCTTCACTGCCTTAAATCAATCACAGGCAACTAAGAAAGCTGTGCTGTCTGAAGCTTGTTGAGTAAAGCTGCATTTAACAGCAGCTGAGCAGGAAGGTCTGGGGAATTAGAGCCACTCTCCACACCAAGGGGCTTAGATCCTGTAGACAGACTGCTAGACAAAAAGCCAAGTATCATGTGAGCTGGATTTAACATACCTACAAGGAACAACAATTTACAAATTGGAACAAGTGGAACTTAGAGGCCGGCAGAGCTTCCCCTTCATCTTACTCTTTGCATCACCTGAGATGCCAAAAACCATTTGCTTTCAGAAACCACTGTGCTCGGTTCAGTGCACTATGCTCTACTGTATCTTCCAACAACTGAACTGGACCATTCTTGTTACATGCAAATTAACCAGACAAAAATCAACCTGCCATGCTTAATTAACAGCAAGTACAGATTACATGTTTCTGGAGATAAACAAAATGTCTGTTGGAAGGAGCAGAACTTAACCTAATTTATCTAGAGAAAAATAGAAAACCAATTCTCCATATCGAGGTCAAGCCACTCAGGCTCAACAATGTTTACGAGGGGGAGGGTCACTCAGCATCCATGAGAGGGAGTGACAGATGGTGGGTCGAGTGTAACTTAGCATGGACATGGCATACGTCAAAAAGTAAAGATAACAGATCAAGATCTGGAAACAGTACGCTTAAGTAGACTTAAAATGTAAGACTTTAAAGACAGAAGACTGAGGACACCACCGTTTGTGACTCGGTTAGGATGTGATTTGAGCAATTATAAATGGATTTGCAAGTATCGAACAAATAAAATCTTAACCTTGGACAAGTTTTGCCTCGTAACATTCTGCAGTTACGGTTCCTGTAATGGAGAATAACTATGGCCATGGAAAACAAAAAGTACACACACACAGTTGAATCAGTGTTATCCACTACGATTCAGTTACACACAATTGCAGCATTTATGAAAAGATTATCACAGCTAACAAAAAACTTTAACTTATGTGTGTTCACATGTGTCTGTGGCTCACCTTTGAGGAATAACGTTAATCCAAATGCCGTTCCACTATGTTTTATGATGCCGACTAAACGTCAACAAAGTCCAGGTGCTCCAATTGTATGTCACAACCTTCAGCCTTCACAAATATCTAGTGTCATTCACAAGATATGAATTCCATTCCGAGTCTGGGAAGCATTAAGGCTGTGAAAAGGGTCTCCTCGGTGGAAAAAAAGGGATAATTTCCTAAAGGCCTCAATACGAAATCCACATAAAGTGAGCAGGGGGCAGTATTCCAAGTTTGGCTGGCTAACTCAACGTTAGCAAGCTAGCATGAAGTAAGCTGGTGATTCGATGATTGCATATCTGGATTTGGGAGTAAAGTGTCTATTTCTGCTTCTCAAAGCAAACAGCCATCCTCACGAGTAAAGTTCAACTCGCCGAAAATAACATTTCACAACAGGCAGACGTGATGATACAGTTAGGTGACGTGGAGACAGTTGAAGCCCTGCTAGCGTTAGCTAATTTGAAGCAGAGTTCTTTGGCTTGAAGTCAGTTTAAATGTTAGCTACTAGCCAGCTAGGTAGCTAACGGTTGCTAGTTTCATATACTAACTTAGCTCAGATAACGTCAGGAAGTTACCTAAGGATACGCTCTATTCTGTATAAAAGTACACAACATGATAAAATACCTCAAAACTCTTTATCTTACATGATCGAAAATACTAAAAAGGGAGGTTTAAAATCCTGAAATAGGACTCCAAAGCTCTGCTGAAATGATTAATCTATGAAGTAACGTTAGCGCATCGGCTAACGTTAGCTTCCCGTCGATTCGGTGGAGCCGCGTCACCACATCACGGCTCGAAAACTTCCAGCCAACATTTAACGTTAGCGAGGTTTCTGGTCCGTTCGGAAAATCCAACCGACAAATAAAAACTTATATTCCCTTCGTTTCCGTCCGAGGTTCTGGTGTTCTCTCGGTATTTCCACCAAAAGGTCCGTCGGTCCGATCCTTCCCTGTCGCCACTGCCTGCCAGCCTCGGCAGTCGGGACAGCCAATGGTGGGCTCCGCGTCGCTAGCGCCTCTCATTAGCCTGGTAGTCCACGAAAACGGAGCGCGTCCCAGGTCGGCAACAGGAGGAAGCAGCCGCGTTTTCGGTTCCTGTAAGGACCCGAGGCCTCTCTCAGGTAAGGATTCACACAGCGGAAGATACAAAGACAAGGGTCATTTAGTTTTTAAATATCTACAAGACCTTTTTATTCGCCGGCCACCGTGTCTGGGATTTCTCAAAGGTGGACTGCTTCCACTGCCTCTGCAGTCAAACGAACTATTTCACTTTCAGAATAATCGTTTATGAAGGAATATAATGTAGTCTATTAATAATAATATGTAAATCCATATACACCACATCTAACAAGAACCCTTATTAAACATGACATTATTTATATTTATGGATTTGTAGATGGCCCAGCTACAGAAGTTCGTTCCAGCATCAGATAAAGTAAAATTACAACAGAATGTGACAGAAAATAAAACTCTGCATTTTCCCCTCGAAATGTCGCAGCACCGCATGGAGGAGTATGATTTTATGGGTCAAATAGCGTTACAAACATATAACCATTTCACCGGGTGACCTACATTCAGCGGTTACAGATGAAATTGCTGATAAAACGATACGTATTGATGTAGGACGCACAATAAAGAGAATAGTTGCGCCATCTAGTGGTTCAACCGAACAAAACTTGGATTTATAATACAGATTGTACAATTGCGCTTTACCGGGATAATTTTTTTAAATGTTTTTTTTTCTGACCGAAATAATCTACAGTAATAATCAATATGTTATTATTCTGTTTTTGCTTCTCAGAAGTGACGATTCGCGTGTTTCCTGTTTTCTAAAATAGTGAAGTGAATATGAAAATTGTTTAATATCAACAATTTTGCTGCCACAGTTCAATCTTCCCTTACTCATGGATTAGTTTGGTTGTGATTACTATGTTGGTTGGTCCACCTTAATCCGTCAGCGTCGCGGGGGGGCTGGAGCCTATCCCAGCGAGGCACAGACCACACAGACAACCACACCTACGGGCAATTTAGAGTAGCCAATTAACCTGGGAAACCGGAGAGAACATGCAAGCCCAGGGTTCGAACCTGGAACCCTCTTGCTGTGAGGCGAGAGTGCTCAATAATAGAGAGTGGATCAATAATAGAGAAAGGTCTGTGTGTGTGTGTGTGTGTGTGTGTGTGTGTGTGTGTGTGTGTGTGTGTGTGTGTGTGTGTGTGTGTGTAAAAGTGGGAAATAATTCAAAAGCAAATATGTGTAAGAGGGCATACCAGTAAATTTTATTGATTCATTAAACAAGTAGTGGAGTAAAGTCTGTTTCATTTATCCAAAGCCATTGAGGGGTTTTCACATAATAATGATTATAACTGCAGAGGACAGCACATATCAATCAGGATACTTGTTGTAAATCACAGTGTAATGCATAGTAGTAGAGACGGTTATAAAGCTACATGGGATCCCACATCTGTAAACACAGCAACTGAAAAATCACCCAGCAGCTGCAGTGCTAGCTGATCATCCCAACAGTTTTTCTCCTAACTCGAGCATTTCTTCTTTCACTTTATACAAAGATAGCTGTAGACATTTCTAAGGATGTTGATATAAAATTCATTCATTTAAATGTGTACATAATGAGATACACCCAAAATCTGCTACCAAAATAATCAAATAATCAAAATAAGGGAATATTCAAATTTAATTGATGCACTTTGGCATTCTGCACACACACTGCTGTCTTAACTTTCAAATACAGGCAAAGGTTGGTATTTGACCTTTGACATTTTGGCTTTGTACATGATCACTCCACAGACCATGCCAACAGCTGCAAGAAGACATCCAGCGATGAATACAAGGTTCAGATTCAGGTTGGTCACTGTAGAAACAAGAAACACGATTTGATTTCAGTCTTGTCCAAAGTCAAAGTGGAACTCAAACAGGGCAGGTGTGCTGTTTAGAAAACAGTACCAGTTTTCATACCTGTGGCTCGGGTTCCCTCTGCCGATCTCCTTATGCGCAGGGGGCCCTGGGAAATAAAGTGATTTGCACTCTGGATGACGGCCTCTCTCTTTCTTCGGTGATGGTGGCCGCTTGGCCATGTGGAGTTGATGCATCCCTGTGCACACCTGGTGTTGGGGTTTCCTGCTTCACACATCAGCACTGAGCAGCTGATGTACACCTGAATACGATGAGACACGCCGTCATTACATCAGAAGACTTACCTTTGTCTCCTCTAGTAGACAAACAGCAGACTTGTAATCAAGCCCCACACACAGGGTCAAATGTCAAACCTTTTAGCATTTAAAAGTATGACAGGAGACATTTACAGTCACCTGCTCAAATCTAATTCCATAATCCTCCGCTTACCTGATCATGCTGTCCGATGAACTTGAAGGCCTCCATGCTGAACTTGAATTGTTTCTCATGGTCGGGGGAATGGATTTCAACTGTTGGGTCCACTTCACACCTAGTTAGAGCAAAATATTATATATAAGAACATTGCCTCTGCTGCACTCTGTGCCACCACAGGGGCAGAGGTAAAAAGAGCACAGGTTATGTCAAAGATAAAATAAAGTAAACAACAAATCCTTTCAGGATTTTTGTTATTTTCTTTTTGGCACTAGAAGGTGTTTTCATACCCATGTTCAATGATGGAGTAGGTTGGGTGGTAGTTAGGGTTGTCATATGGTGCAGCCCTGCAGGACTCCACAAACAGCTCAGTGTTGTTGACTGAGGCGGTGGCATCGATCTCCATGTAGATCCTGCTACCTATGTCATACTCCAGAGGGTATGAACTTGGATCAATAACGGTTCTGAACTGGCTGGTCGGGTAGAACTCAAAGTCGTAGGTGAAGGTGCCGAAGCCTCTCTCCCACACCGTGACGTTGTCCCTGTGTGCTGTGAAGCCCAGTGTCACATTTCCCCGTTTGGGGTACTGGCAGTAGAACTGCACCTCCAGCAGGTGCTTCCTGGTGATCAGGTCTCTGTTGTTGTCGACCGTGGTGATTTCATTCTTGAAGATGAGGTTGTCGTCGTCTTCCTGCAAAGTAAAAGGTTATGCATTCAGTCTTCATGTAGTGAAGGAAAACAAAAAGCAACACCGATAACTTACAGAAAAGCAGAGTGTTTAATGAAACGAATGAGCCCTTGTTACCTCGATCTGAGTTCCACAAGCGTTTAGGGGGATGACAGCGATGATGTGAGAGCTGTTGGAGTGTGTCTGGAGGCTGCAGACGGTGTTGGTGGGATCACTGAGCCGCAGATGATCCTCGTGGAGTCCAGCAAATGAAGCTTTCTCAACCTCTACTGTCATTGTGGACTGACTACAGGTCACATGGGATTTAACTGGAACAAGGGATATATATATATATATATATATATATATATATATATATATATATATATATATATATATATATATATATATATATATATATAACCATTAAAAAAACTACGATGACATATCCACAATATTTTTTTTAGAAATATTGTTTGACAAAACCTGCATTAAGCAGTATTTTTTATGTCTACTGCATGTAGGCAGTTGTTTATTTCCAGGTTAACTGTGACAACATCAGCCTGATTATCTTGTCAGTATTTCAGGCCTGTGTTCAAGAGTCTTTCGGCCCTCTAGTGGTGGAAATGTGTTAAACGCAGCTTTGGGTTGCGTTTACACCAAAAAGAGTGAAATTTTGTCCCAAAAAAGAGTTTCACACACTGATGGTTCTGAATCTCAGCATCTCTAGCATCTTAGAATCTCTGTGACTCACCTTGCTCAGTCCTGACGTCCACCAGGACACACCTCATCTCAGACTGATAGATGCCAGACCTGAGAAACATTGAACACAAATTTTGAGACGTGTTTTAAAAAGTAGATGCGAACATCTTTTAGATGTAACTCTTGATAGATATTTGCTTCTTTTCTGAATGACTGTGAATTATTTTAAGTCTTGGCAGCTTGAAAGATTCCTTAATTTTTCAGAGCTTTGAGCAGCTGACTCGACCTTGTTGCTCTGAGGTCTATTTTTCAAAACACCAAACACAGAGAAATGTCACTCACTGTGAAGTTGGGGTGCCGTGGACATGGGAATGTTGTGTGACTTGAAGACTGGTTGCAGCAGACCTGCAAAATATGGAAAACGTTAATTGATGGTTTATCACACATATAGTAATTCAGTTGTAAAAGAAATGAACCCAAGGCTCACCCTGTCGCTGACTCAACAGCAAAGCAGATTGGGTAATGATCTCCCAGGTCATCTGAGGTAGGCGTCCACCTGATGACAAACTCGTCATGTGTGTTCCTGTGCTTGCTGATGTTCAGTGGCCCACTGATGATCATATCATATATTCTGTGTGAAAACAAAGAAACCAGATATTCCTTCATTATTACGTATGCTGTCTTACTTGTACGACGAGAACACGAAGAGTGTTTTGTTGCCACGAGTTCTCCTCACTGATCACGTCGGTTCTCACTTACACTGCGTATGCAGCTTGTGCCTTGATTCTAATCTCAATTTCTTTGTTGACCTGTGCTTGGACTCGTGCTCCATTTGCAGGTGTTGGGTGCACGAACTTCGGCAGGTAGAGTCCCTCTTGACATGATGGAGCAGGTGGGTCCACTGGAGTTTAAAAAAAAAAAAAGATCTGCTTAAATTCCAAAGTGCAACAAGTATTCTGTAACAAACAAGTAAACTGTTGCTGTGCCACTGCCTGTGGATCAAACCTTCGCAGCTTTTGAACTCTGGTCACATCCAGTCATGTCACTAAGTGTTTTTCATCAGTTGTCAAAGGCAAAATAAAGCCACTGTATAAATACGTTAAAGATCTTTTAACTTTTGAAAAACTTTTCTGAGGACTTGGATTCTTTGCATGTGCAGCACCACACGTTCAGGCGTTTCATCTGTCTGAGGGCAGTGCAGCAGCAGGGTTTTTGCTCGATGTGATTAAATGTGGATTGGCGCATTAAATATATTGTCACACATGTATGAGGACAAGTAAAGTCTAACTTACCAAGGACTGAGAACTGCAAAGGTAGTTTGCTGAGAGGAGGTGTGGTGGCATACAGCTGCCTCGCGGTGCTAGTGTATGGTGTGGTGGTTGTGGTTGTGGTCGTGGGTGTATTTGTGGTTGTGGTTGTGGTTGTAGTATGCCACCACCACCATGGGGTTGTGGTTGTAGGTGTGGCCGTGGGTGTATTTGTGGATGTGGGTGCAGCTGTGGGTATATTATACCACCACCACCACCATGGGGTGGTGATTGTGGGCGTGGTTGTGGTTGTGGGTGTGGTTGTGGTTGTGGGTGTGGTTGTGGTTGTGGGTGCTGTTGTGGTTGTGGCTGGGGCTGTATTATACCACCACCACCACCATGGGGTTGTGGTTGTGGGTGTATTTGTGGTTGTGGTTGTAGTATGCCACCACCACCATGGGGTTGTGGTTGTAGGTGTGGCCGTGGGTGTATTTGTGGATGTGGGTGCAGCTGTGGGTATATTATACCACCACCACCATGGGGTGGTGATTGTGGGCGTGGTTGTGGTTGTGGGTGTGGTTGTGGTTGTGGGTGCTGTTATGGTTGTGGCTGGGGCTGTATTATACCACCACCACCACCATGGCGGTGTGGATGCAAATGTGGTGGTGGTTGGATATGAGGTGGCGATTTGTCTCTTTCTCCTCCTCCTGGTCAGCGGAGCTCTGAAGGACTGGGATCTGTCTGTGTAGGACAGAGTGATGGGGCTTTGTGGGAAGTCCTCCACCACCAACTCAAATCCAAAAACACGTGGGTCGGCACTGGTGTAGTGGTAGTGCAATGTGCAAGAGTCCTAACAATGTGAATATTTAGTAGTTAAAAGAGGCATCAGAGGAAGTTAAAAAGCATCAGTCCCTTAATAAATGGTGTATTAGGAAATAGATTTTTCAACTCACCTCATCCAAGTGGAAGCCTGAGGGTCGGTCGCACCTGCTGCACTCTACATTTATGAGATTTCCATATCGGCATCGAACTCTGTCGCCATCAGGATCAGTGGACGCCAGCTGGAATGTCCGTGGGCAGTTTTGAGGAACTCTTGAATGGACGCATTAACATGAGTTAGCAACAAACTTCTACCAAAGATCCTTCAGGAACAAATGTGAGTGTAAGACTTATGTCTGGACAGCAGGAGCATATTTTCACATTCTGCAGTTTCTTTAATAAAATGGTCAAAGTTAACAGGTTAACTGCGGGAGACTTACCGGAGGAAAGGGAGAATGGCAATGTCTGGTGATCTGTTTGGTTGTCTGGTGTCAGATCTTGTTCCCAAATCCACATAAGTCAGTAGATCCCAGTTACTAACCCAGTTGCGTGTTGAGATCCAACAACAGCTGTCTGCCCTGAAATGTGTGGAAACCACACGGTTGAAATACTGCATCAAACAACCTCTACTTTTATGATAAGCATCAGATACAGATGTGTGGAACTGAATCTGGGTTGATAAATAAGATGATCCACAAACTTTACTCAGTTACGTAAATGTCAACAACAGCAGCAACAATATTTAAATGTTTTAAGTTGTAAAAAAAAAATCCCACCTTTTTTGAAAAGGTCTGTCACTCGGGACGTTACTCGTAATGACTGTTTCGGTTTCACACCATTCATTGTTGTACTGTGGCGCGTTGGTGCTGCGGTCGAGGACACCCCTCTGACTTCTGACGTCATAGCCACAGTAGCCAGAGTAACAGAACCAGTAGTGGGAGTACTGACACCCGTCGAAGGTTGCCCTGTTGCGAATGTCCACCTGTGGAAAAAGATCAGATGAAGCAGTAGTGTGTTTAGAGATGGTTGTTCTATGAAACTCAGGAAGTGTTTGTAAATGACATACCACTTATATCGCTCCATAACACTATCGGTTTAAAGAAAATCTGTTTTGATAGCCACAATGACAACGAACATATGATAACAACGAAGGTAGCTAAAGGACATTTTTTAAAAAAAGTCTACAATAAGTGACCAAAATATCATGCAGTTCCTTTTAAAATCTCAGATACTTGAACACTAACTTATGAATTTTATTTTACCTCATTTGATTATTTATTTGCAAAATAGCTTATCTTTCCTAAATCAAGTTTAGAAGTCATCTCTTTAAGCCACTTGGAAATTTCACAGCATTCTCCTTTTTTTCCCGTGAACAGGCTGCACATCATTTTGCAGGCAAATATTGATTAAAGAAATTTAGTGCACAACATAAAATAGTTTAGGGTGTACTCAAGTTTACTTAAGTTTACCTAACTGATGTGTGTGTCTCGCTTATGTCGCACAAGCATTTTGGAGAAAAATGCAAAACACAGGAGAACTTTTAATTTAATGTCTCAGTGGGCACCATGGATACAGCTGACAGCAAGAATGAAAACAGGAATTTAAAAAACTATTTTACATCATTTACTGATTCAGCTCTTAAAGACGGACATAAAGAAAATTAGATGTACTGTTGCCTTACATGTTTCACTAAAAACCCATGCATAGGTGCTGAGGTGTTACAGAGATCTGCTGTTTTGGTGTAAAATAACCTTAAGCACTAACACATTTTTTTCACATCAAAGTCTTATCCTTGAGATGATGTGATGATGTCTTTAAAAGGCAAAAATAATTTTGACAGTAAAATGATAAATGGTAGTAAAAACGTATGCTGCCATGAATGTAAAATTTATCCATATTCTGTCAGAATCATCAGAAAAATGAAGCTGTACAAAACAAAAGCAGTAATAATAAAAGCAGTGATAAGATGAGACAAATTTCTGTCACATACCAGGGAAAACAGATTCACACATTATCTATAACAAATGCTGCAGATCTTTATCGTATCTCTCACCCTAAAGGATCCGTCAGGGTTCCTTCCTTTGTAGGTGAACGTCACTGTTCCACCGTAGTGATGGGATGCAGACACCAGTGAGACCAGGAGCAGCTGAAGCACGAGCACCCGTGTGGAAACCATGATGCCCAGAACTCCACTCTCTTCACAGATCCTCTGCCTCTCACATCCACCTGCAGCATCTTTATATACACCTGAAGGCCAGCAGGAGAAGCTGGAGACACCCAAGTTTAATGGCATGCACACTATGTAAGAGAACAATAGCTCAGCTGCAAAACTGGTTCCAGTGGACAAAACATTTTGTGTTATTTGAGTGACTCATAGCTCAAAATGAAACCTAATGTGTGTGTGTCAAAGAAAATGTTTTATTAATTGGCAGCAGCACGGGGACAGTGTTCTCACACCTCATGTTAGGAAATCGAAATCTAAGCTCAGTCGTTGCACTGTATATGACACCAGACATTATTTTTAATTGTAACATGCGTTGTACACCATTCTCACTCTAATCATTATGCCTCTGTGCCGGCGATAGCCGAGGCTGGACGTCTGTCCTTCCGTCCATGCGTCCATCCGTCCGTCCGTCCGTCCGTCCATCTGTCCTTCCATCCGTCCCAGATTCTCCTACACTTGAATCTCACGCGGTCTTAAGAACTGAATCAAATGATGAAAATCAAAGATGTTAAGAAATGATTAGCACCTTTTCCTCCAGATGTGAAAGTGATGTAAACAAAACATGATGATACCATATTTTTCAAGCATTAATCAGATGAAATTAGTGACAATGAAACTCCTTCCTGTTCTTATACCAACCAGCTCTTCAACATCTCTCTGCAGGGCGCAGTGATATTATGCAGTCAAACAGGTATTTTGCTTTTCGTTTCTTTTTTTTCTCTGAGCAGCATCATGTGCATGTAAGCAGGCACAATAGTTTCTTTATATTTGCACACATGCAGTTTAGCAACAGTTTAACACCAGATAAATGAAACTAGAAGTCTGGCACGGCGGTGGTTTGCCTCCGCGCGGTCGGGTCCCTGTTTGCAGCGGATGTAGAGGTTATGGGTGTTTTGCAGTGATAATGACAATGTTTGGGAAGGTTAGTGTTGGGTGTTCACAAGCAAAACTTACACAAGATCACAGTGGCCTTGACCTTTGACCTCTGACCTCCAATACATATTGACTCCATCTTTGGCAAGCAGTGATAATATGTGCAAAGTTTGAAGAACATCACGCAAAGACCCTGCAACATCTGCCCGGAGTCAGCATTAGAGTAGAAGCCGTCCAGTTTCTCTCTGTTCTGCCTCTTGGCTGCTGTAATGTCTTTCCTCAGTCCATACCTCGCAGCTTTGGACTCCGTCTCATTGCCTGATCTAAATGCAAAGGACCCAGCACACAGCATGTAGCGTACCTGGCTGTTTATCCAGGGCTTCTGGTTTAGTGCTAATGTACCTGGCTGCAGCTTTAAACACATCCCAGTCTGTCTGAGTAAAACAGTCCTGCAGGGTGCTCTCAGTCTCTGGGGTCCAGAGTTTAACTTGTTTGGTGACAGGGTTTGTTTGTTTCAGTCGTTGTCTGTAGGCCAGGTGTGGGAACACCTGAGTGTCTGAAGCTGTGGCAGGGTGCAGCCCTGCGTGCACCGCACATGTTGCTGTGGACATGATCCAGTGTGTTTCTTTCGCGGGTGGGAATGTCCACGTGTTGATAATGTTCAGGGAATCCTTAGATTGCTCTGGTTAAAGTCGGCAGCGGCGATAAAAACAGCGTCAGGATAGACGCCGAAGACATCGAAACTAGTGTGCAAAGCTGTCATCAAAGCAAAAGGTGGCTACTTCGAAGAATCTAAAATTTAAAACATATTCTGGTTGGTTTAACACTTTTCTGTTAACTACATAATTCCAATGTGTTCCTTCATAGTTTCGATGTCTTCGGTATGAATCTACAATGTAGAAAGTAATAAAAATAAAGAAAAACCACTAAATGAGAGGGTGTGTCCAAACTTTTGACTGGTACCGTAGATTAGACCAGTCAGATGGTGTGCATAACAATAACAAGCCTTTCTGTTGCTTTAACAACCAGTCCTTCTACATGACTCTTTACAGAACAGTGCTACCGAGTAATTAAGGCAGAGGTATTGTGCTTTTTGTTTCATTTTTTTTCTTGTTTGAAATGAAACCAGAGGCACTGTGCACATTTAAGGTAACTACACACAACTACACAAGATATAAAAGGAACATGAGGCGATATCAGAGACATAAGATTAATAAGAATAAAAGAATAAGATAAAATTAAAAAAAAGAATAAGATAAAATAGGAGAGTGAACATTACAGTGTATTTGCAGTGCAGTGCAAGATACGACTAAATTGCACCAAGTTTATTTTGATATTTTGCAGCGAAAAACAGAAAAGTCCTGCTCTGATTTTAAAGACCTGAGAGTTGGAGGAGGCCTCAGGTTTTCCAGGAGTTTGTTTCAGATAAATGGTGCGTAAAAGTAAAACAGACAGCAGACCTGTCCCAGACCATCTGAGAGGCCTGGACCTCTGAGTCCGTTGAGGAGCAGCAGATGAGAAATGCATTTTGGTCCTAATCATTCAGTGCTGAATTTTAAAATCTGTTCTGTGGGACACAGGAAGCCCGTTCAAAGAGCTGAGAAGTGGACTGAGTGGACCCACAGGTGTTTTTAGGCTCAGCTGCAGTTGGAGGCACAGTGAAAGTTTTTGTTGCGATTACAGATTTGAACTCCTGGTCAGGTTTGACCTGTTTGACAGGTGACTTAACCTTGCTCAGGTCAGAAGGATGGGAGTGTTTTGATGCAGCATCTTCTGGCAGTGACAGATTGTGTTGCCTCACCCGACTTCCCACACACGGCTGTTTCTGTAATCTCCCATGTTGATCTCTCTTGTCACCGTATCAGTCTTCTGATGTCTTACTTTTGATGCTATCTCTGACCTCGTTTGTCTTTCTCATGTCTCGGAGACGCAATTAGTTTCTGTTGTGTTTAACCTGCAGAATCTCTCACTCATCGCGCAGCATCTGTAAGAGCAAAGTGTGTGACTGTTATTGTGTTTGTGAATGAATCTGTTAAATTTGCATGTTGTTTTTTGGGTTTTTTGTATATTTCCTTTATACCCTCACAGATTGATTCAGATTCAGAGAACTTTATTGTCATTCACTTTCCGTCAGAAGTACGTATAATGAACAAGATTTTGTTGCACCGGCTCAAAATATCACTGAAGGTAAAGGTAAAGAGAAACACAATAAGGTACAAAAAATAAATCACCTTAAAATAAAATACAAAAGTGCACCTGTGCTGTTTTTCAACAAAACTGTGCGTACCTGATATATATATATATATATATTTCTATAGTTTATTTATACATACATATATATGTATATACATATTATACAATTTAATTTGAATTTGAATTTGTAGTTCTCCTTAATATATATATTTTTCTTTGCTCTGGTTTCATCCTGTTTGTATCTCTCTCTTGTGCTACTGAAAAACCTAATTTCACTTCTGGGAATCAGTTCAGTATCTCACAGTGGAAAGTTTTCAGTCAGTACCTGAGACTGGCGTCTGGTGGTTTTATGCATTTTACTATTGTAGTTTGTAACAACTGCATGAGAAAAAGTTTTATTCAGATTTTATTTCTTTGCATTTTTACACATTGATACTTGAACAGATCTTGAACAGAACTTGGCAAACAGATCTGGTTCCTGAGCAGAAACCAGAGTAGAGGTAAAGCCAAGACAAAACAGTGTGGGTCTATTCAAGGCTGAGACAAAGTCAATTCATATTTTGAGCTTTGGTCCACAGTCTTTGGTTGTAAAACGTCCACCGGCTTCTTTGTTTCGCTTTTTCTTTTTACATGATTTAACCCCAGTCCAGTAATTTCTTCAAACTTTAAATGGAAAGTTTCAGGTAACAGAACTGTGCTTGACACGCATCAACTTTCAGTCTATCAACCTTAATCTACAAGGAAGTAAATGCACACATGCCACTCAGTCCAATAGGCTTATCAGTGATCAAGTGTCTTTTCACACGTAATGTGAAACCTGCAGACGTGTGATTATCAGAATTTAAGAAGGGTGAGGCCAGCTTATTGTACAGTTCACCTGAATATCTACAACACATCTGAGAGTCCTCATCTAATAATCAATATTTTCTCTGCACTGACAAATCAAAAAGAGGAGGAAGCAGGAACTGCAGTTTTTATTAAATGTGGAAAATGATAGAGGTTTTCTGAAAGAAAACTCCAACTAGGAAATAGGAACAAATTGGAGATTATTTTTTGAGGTTCATTCAGATGGTTTGGTGAAGTTAATGAAATATGTTTATCCTGAAACAGATCTGTATCAGTGTGAGACATTACAAAGGACAAACAGATGATTTTAATCTCTGTCTTCGTTGGAAAATGGTCTCTGGTCCATTTGAATCTTTACAAACTTTATCTTTTAAAGCTCTGATGCAGAGGTCAGAAGCTCCTCAGGGCTTTGGTATCTTGTGTATCTACCATTAGCTACGAGGCTGAAGCAAAGAGTTTTCTTTTTCAAAAGTCAGAGACATTTTTTTAGGGCATTTATCTAAAGCACCCTGAATCTTAACACTGCTTATTACTGCTGGTCTTTAGAACACCAACATTTTACCAGCTGTTTCTCAGTGTTTCTGAAATGGAAGCATAGAAGAAATAAACGAATGGGGATTTAAAAAAAAAAAACAAGGAATCATTGAACCTTCTTGTTGAACTGAGTTTAATCGGAATGTTTGACTCATCCAGCAGCTGAACACACTCCTCACCTTTCTACCATGGAAATGAGCTGCACCCACAGGTTTCACTTTGCTTTCACCGTCTGTCCAGTTCATCCAAAACCAGCTCCATGTGGTCTGGAGACTGTGCTTGGCTTCATCATGTGAAGCCACCGTCTGGTTCTGTTCTGCTGATGTTCTGGATCGTGATCTTGCTGTGGGATGAAGACCGGACCAGCCAGTCTGCCTGCTTTGTTCCTGCCTTGTTCTCTCCATCCTGAGAGCAGCATGCAGCATACAGAGGGGAGAGGAGGGAGGGCTGAAAACACTGAGACAAACTGAGTGACAGCTGACCAGCTGTAATTAAAATCAATTTAAAAAAGGCAGCGTTCACAGTACAATGAATTACCTGCAGTTAATGTGCGGTTGATAAATGATGTTACAGCAGAAAACATCACTGTTATAGACTTTTTCCACGAAACCTGCTCAGCACCACGCAAGATTTCTTCTGATTAAATACCACTGTCTGTTGTCTGTCACGCCATGTCAGATAATTGCAGTGCAAACAGAAAGCACATGGAAAAGCGAGAACATTGCGGTGAGACAAAGAAACACTGTTTTAAATAAATACATTGCTGGCACGTAGCACTGCAGTAACTTCAGACAGTCACTGAGGCCGCTCTGCTCCTGAACGCTCATCACAGTCTGTCCAATCAGCTCAGTTTGCCACAGGTGGACGCATCTCGAGGACAATTAAAGCGAAGCTGAAGCTGATCATGCTGTTATTCAAAGTGCAGGGAACGTTTTGTATAAATCTGCACAGAGAAGTCAAACAAACAATCAATCAATCGATGGAAAAGACTTTCAACTACACTTTTTATTAGCATTTATTCTTACATGCATTAGTGCAACAGGCCAGCATTACTTTGTTTTTAGTGTCAGTCAGTCTGTCTGTCGTCCGTCGTTTTTCTGTCGACCTCTGTATGGGGTTAGGGTCCTGGCTTTGGTCGTTCTGTTGCTGATTTTGTCAAACAGACGTGGACGTGGTTCCACCTTAACTGGTTTGGAAAGACACTGAAATGCTTCGGCTGCTGGAAGCCAAACAGTGAACGTCTCAGTGGGAAAACAGTAGAGTTCAAAAGGTGCAAATGCAGAACAAGACATCAGATCAGTGCATTGCACAGCGGCCTGGCACTAAATCCTGGCTGCAGTTCAAGCTATATTTAGGTCTGGCTGGCCTCCTAATGTGGTTCCTGCTTCAGGACTCCATTACCCCTGATGAATGGACCGCCAGGGACCAGCTCTTCAAGTTCAGATTCATGTGGTCAAAAGCTGACAGGCTCAAACGAAAGGACAAAAGCAGGTGTGGATTGTGGCACCTGTCTTTTAAAAAAGAGAAACACTGGCAACTGAGAGACCTGCCTATCCACAGGTAGTCACAACACAATAAACACACAAAACACTGAGGGGGTGCAGGTAGGGATTTAGGGCCCAATCAGAAGCTATCACACTGGGTCCCTCCACCACACGGCACATCGACCCTGAAAGTCTCAAACCGTGCAGACGTGTTTGCTCCATTCAGACTGACGATGTCCTCGGTGGAAAGTTCCAGTCGTAAACGAGAACGTGAAACAGTTTCTGTGGCTCAGATGTGCACGTTAACATGATGAGAGCCTTTCCTACATGTCACTTCACTTTTCCAGTTCTTCAGACTTCAGCTAGTAATAAAGGCAAACATGAAAAATATGTGGACAGAGAGAACATGCCAGGGCGAGCAGATGCCTGAGTGGTTGGGTCATGTGGGTGCCAACGGGTCCCCTATCTGAGACCTGGCAGGACAGACCTTAAGCTGCATGTCATTCCCCGATCTCTTCCTCCACATTTATCACCTGCCTCTCCTGTGCTGTCTGAAAAAAAAAGAAGAAGACATCCCATCATCTTGGCCCAAACAGGACTGCCTGAGCAGACGGTTATCACGTTACAGAAGATGATTCTGTGAAAGGCTAAAGTTTCCAGCTGATGTTCCTGCACGTGTCAGATTTCCAGCTCCGCTGCACTTTGACTGACTGCTGCAGGTGAAACAGTAAATTGTTTCCTCCTCAGGTGCCAGATGATTGGCACGAAGGGAAGCAGAGCGCATGTATCCTCGTCCATCAGTGATATTAAAGCGCAGTGATGATGCATCATGAGCGGACCCAGTGAAAAGGACCCTGCACTGTCAGAAACAAAGCAGCAATTGTTTCCATCATGAAGCTTCTTCAGCCTCAAGTTAATCCTGATCCAGATCATGTCCACATCATGTAAAGCATCCGATCGAGGTGACACATGCTCTCACATGTTTGCAGTGATGCTGGGAGTCACGTTTTTGAAACATCACCCAACCTGACCAGACCTGGTCAGACAGATCCTTTAAATTTAGTTTAAAGCTGCATTTGTTTTGTTTTGCTTGACATTTTTCCTTCTGTGTTTTGATCGTCATTCCTCTTAAAATAATAATTCAATCTCTTTTGCTCTTCATCCACCATTACTGCGACGTCGTTGACATTACACATGGTCATGTCATTCTTTTCACTATAATAAATCCTGATCAGTGAAGCTTTAAAATGGAAAATATTCAGGAATCTGGATCTAATCAGAACATGGTGTATGGATAAAGGATGGGTGGATGGATGGATGGATGGATGGATGGATGGGTGGATGGATGGATGGATGGATGGATGGATGGATGGATGGGTGGGTGGGTACAATATATCAAGGCTTTTTACACGTGTGAATTGTACAAAAACTCAAGTGACCCAGCTTCATGACTGAGGTTTTACAGCTGCTCACGGAGCTCAGGAGGCACCGCAGCGGTTTTCATCAATTAAGCCACACCCACAAAAACTTGGCAACCAATTACAGAAAAAATGCGTCGACTCTCAAAAAAAAAAAAAGTGACTGCACATCCTGCATCAAGGAATCCAGGAAAAAAAATAATCCCCAAATCATTTTGCTCACAGACCAATAAGTGAAATGTGCTGTAAATAACCACATGGTGGCGCCGCCTGTACAAAGAAGGAACCAGCTCTTCCTTTCAACATGACCAAACTTCAGTGAACTCAGCTGACTGAGGAGAGGCGGGGTACAACCTGGACTGGCCACCAGTCAATCTCAGGGCCGATACACAAAGACCACACACACACACACACACACACACACACACACACACACACACACACACACACATACATTCATCTTCTAACGGCTCCTTCAGGCAGGGTCCATGTCACAAAGCAAAAGTCAGTGAACTTCAGTGGCCTCCTCAGTCACCAGACCTGAATCAGGCAGGACACCTTTGGGGTGTGGTGGAACAGGAGATTGGCAGCATGAATGATGAATCAGAGGAAGGTTTCCAACATCGTATGGAATCTATGCCACGAAGAACTGAGGCTGTTTTCAGAGAACAGGGAGAAGCTTCTCAGTGTTCATGTGACGATCCCAGTAAAATGCTTGGTGAGCTCATATTTAACTGTCAGAGATGAATTTTTAAAGAGAAAGAAACTTATCAAAAGACAAAGGTTATTTCATCACTGCGCTCAGACAAGACTGAGACAACAGAGGAACATAAAAAATCCACTTTTATTCTGTTTACTCCTTTATTATTTTTTAACACGCTCATTTTCATAATACACATAAATGAAAAATGAATAATTGTAGAAACAGATAAATACAGTTCAGTTCATAATGACACCGAAAGAAATCGTAGGCAGACAGTGATGAACAACAAGCTGAGAACAAACTTCAATCAGTGAAATCTGGATCATATTTTATTAACAAGCTGAAGCTCAACTTCATGTTAAGTCTGTGGACGTTCACAGGACACACACGAATTTACTAATTTTCAAAGCAGCCTCATACTGAATAGAGAGATGCACCTAAAATATTTCATTTAAACAAACACGTTTAAAAACACACTTTCATGTTTGTCTCAGACCATGAAAGCAACTTTTAACTGAACAGAGAAACATGATTCAAACCATCAAAACCATAAAAAAAGACAGAAAAACATCGACTGTGGTGGAGAATCATCATCTCAGTGGACTGAAAAACGTCCTCTGTCCTCAGTCTGTGTCCGACGTTGGCAGGCGCTGGTATTTAGCTTTGGGTCTCCTCGACCTGTAGATCACCACTCCACACACCAGCAGGCAGCCGATGATGAAGACCAGGTTCATGCCCAGGTTCAGGCCCGGGACAGACGCTGAAATTACAAAAAAATAAAAGTAAATAATTTTTTTTTACATAATATAAATATAAAATTTTTTTATATATGAGTTAAGTGTGAATAAGTTTCTAACATCACTGATCAGGTGTACCTGAGGAACTGAAAACTGAGTGTATATTCACACTCACCTTGGCTGTCAGAAGTTTTAACCAGGCGCAAAGGACCCTGGGAAATGGAGTGCCTGCTGCTCTGACCCGCAGCTTCTCTTTTGCCGCGATGGATCTCCGCGTCAGATCTGATGCAACCCTGAGAGCACCTGGTTCCAGAGACGCCAGCCTCACAGAGGACAACCAAACAGGTGATGTACACCTGCAGGGTGGGGGACATCATGCATTCACACCAAAGAAAAACCATTTAAGGTCAAAATGCAGACTTATTTGTCGGAAAGGCTAACGGGTAGATTTTCCATAAGCCCTGGGATTTTACACTTATGTTTACACTCACGTTCGTACCAAGGTTTTTTTTTCTCTTCAGGCAGTGAAAGGTACTGAAGCCTTGTAAAGTAACCTCACCTCCTCATGAGCACCGATGAATTCAAATGCCTCCATTCCAAATCTGAACTGAGACTTGGAGCTGGGGTAAATCTGCACTGTCTTGTCCTTCACACACCTGAGACAAGGCAGTTACACTGGTTTAAAACTAGAAAGTTGCATTTATAATATACATTTCATTCATGCATTTCACTGTGCACACCGACCCATTTTTAATGATGGTGTAGCTGACGCGAGAGTCCGGGTTGTCATAGGGAGTTGCTTTGCAGGACTCTACGAACAGCTCCGTGTTGGGGATGGAGGTGGTGGCTTCGATCTGCATGAACATCATCTGTTTGAGGTACACGTCCACTGGGTAGGAACCGGCATCAATCTGTTTTCTGAACAGCTGACTCTCGAAGAATTCGAACTGGAAGGTGAACGAGCCAAAGCCTTTCTCTGTGAAGGCATAGGGGTTTTTGTGTCTGAATCCCAGGGTCAGGTTGGTTCGCTTTGGATAGGAGCATGAGAAGATGATGTCAATGGTGTCTTGCCTGGAGATGATTTGATTTGGGTCAGCAGATGTGATCTTGTTCTTGAAAATGATGTTATCTTCATCCTCCTGAAAGTGACAGACAAATAAATGGAGTCACTTTCAAAGGGGACTGTAGTCCTGTGATTTTGTGCTCTGAGGACAGAGCATTGCTGGCATGTTGTTCATCATGAGCACGTCTGTCAACTTTATGTATATATTTCTGTGTGCTGTACCTCCACAGTGGTCCCACACGTGTTCAGTGACATGACGGCCACCAGGTGGGTCGTATTGGAGAGTCTTGTCAGGTTGCAGGAAGGATCTATGAATTCGTTGAGATGCAAGCTGTCCTCGTTGCGTCTGATGAGGTCGGACTTCTCCACTTCCACTGTTATGGTCGTTTCATTGCATGTCACAGCCGCCTCTGCACAGAGTAAGACAGGTATGTGATGATGTGGTCAGGGTAGAAGTCAAAGCTGAAAGTCCTGCTTCAGTTCAAATGGACATGTGCTCTATTTATAACTTATGCTTCGACACTAGAGAATTTGGATTTTCATGGTGCACCCAGTGATGTGTTGACATCAACCCGCACTCTGTAAAATGTATTCAACATATTTATGGTATTCAATAAAAGCTGTATCTCAAAGACAAACTGTAGTCAGCTAACCATGCATTCCAACCTCCACAATCACACAGCGTATCTCTGACTGAAACATGTAGTACCTGCAATAGAACACAGGACAGTGGAATTAACATAGTTTAACAATTTCACCAGGGAAGAAACACAAGAGAAGTCTGATTTGAATCTTGTTTAAAGTTCTTAAACACAGTTTGCTATTTAACTTGTAACACACTGATACCGATTAGATATTTTATCTAAAACTTACCCGGTTCTTGCTTCAGAAACAAAGCAGATAGGAAAACGATCATTCAGTTCATTTTCAGTTGGTGTCCATTTTATGATGTATTCTTCTGCGGAGATCCTCTGCAATGAAATGTCCTTTGGTCCAGAGATAAACAGGTTATAAACCCTACAAGACAAACACTGCTTTTAGAACTTTGCGATGGGGAGCATTACAATGCTGCAAAAATCGTACTGTGATTCTTAACGTAAAATTTCCTTACGTGCTGTACTGTGCTGTGGATTTGACTTTGATTTCCAGAGTCTGGTTCACAAATGCAGTTAGAGTTATTCCATTGATCGGAGTTGGAGCCAAGAAAATGGGAAAGTAATCACCATCAAGGCATGAAGGGGCATAGTGCCATTCCACTGAAAATCAGATGAGAGGAGAGACACTTTCAGAAACTGATAAAATGTTGGTATTTAAATCAGTGTTATAGTAAAATATATATATATATAACCACACCTTTGACAGAAAACTGCAGTGGGAGCTGGCTCAGAGGAGCAGGTGATGTTCTGTAAGGATCTGCTGTTGTTTCAGCTGTGGTGGTTGTTGTTTCAGCTGTGGTGGTTGCAGCTGTGGTAGTTCTTGGAGCAGCTGTGGTGGTGGTGGTGGGAGCAGACGTGGTGGTTGTTGGAGCAGCTGTGGTGGCTGCAGTGGTGGTGGTTGGAGCAGCTGTGGTGGTGGTTGGAGCGGCTGTGGTGGTTGTTGGAGCGGCTGTGGTGGTTGTTGGAGCGGCTGTGGTGGTGGTTGGAACAGCTGTGGTTGTTGGAGCAGCTGTGGTGGTGGTTGGAGCAGCTGTGGTGGTGGTTGGAGCAGCTGTGGTGGTTGTTGGAGCAGCTGTGGTGGTGGTTGGAGCAGCTGTGGTGGTGGTTGGAGCAGCTGTGGTGGTTGTTGGAGCAGCTGTGGTGGTGGTTGGAACAGCTGTGGTTGTTGGAGCAGCTGTGGTGGTTGTTGGAGCGGCTGTGGTGGTTGTTGGAGCGGCTGTGGTGGTGGTTGGAACAGCTGTGGTTGTTGGAGCAGCTGTGGTGGTGGTTGGAGCAGCTGTGGTGGTTGTTGGAGCAGCTGTGGTGGTGGTTGGAACAGCTGTGGTTGTTGGAGCAGCTGTGGTGGTGGTTGGAGCAGATGTGGTGGTGGTTGGAGCAGATGTGGTGGTGGTTGGAGCAGTTGTGGTGGTTGTTGGAGCCGCTGTGGTGGTGGTTGGAGCCGCTGTGGTGGTTGTTGGAACAGCTGGGGTGGTGGTTGGAGCAGTTGTGGTGGTTCTTGGAGCAGCTGGGGTGGTGGTTGGAGCAGCTGGGGTGGTTGTTGGAATAGCTGTGGTTGTTGGAGCAGCTGTGGTGGCGGTTGGAGCAGCTGTGGTGGCGGTTGGAGCAGATGTGGTGGTTGTTGGAGCAGATGTGGTGGTGGTTGGAGCAGATGTGGTGGTTGTTGGAGCAGTTGTGGTGGTTCTTGGAGCAGCTGGGGTGGTGGTTGGAGCAGTTGTGGTGGTTCTTGGAGCAGCTGGGGTGGTGGTTGGAGCAGCTGGGGTGGTGGTTGGAGCAGCTGGGGTGGTGGTTGGAGCAGTTGTGGTGGTTCTTGGAGCAGCTGGAGTGGTGGTTGGAGCAGTTGTGGTGGTTCTTGGAGCAGATGGAGTGGTTCTTGGAGCAGCTGGGGTGGTTCTTGGAGCAGATGGGGTGGTTGTTGGAGTAGCTGGGGTGGTTCTTGGAGCAGATGGAGTGGTTGTTGGAGCAGCTGGGGTGGTTGCAGCTGTGGTGGTTCTTGGAACAGCTGTGGTGGTTGTTAAGCTAGTGGCGGTTAGGACTTGACGTCTACGCCTTCCTGGTGAGAGGGGCTGCTTTGATGTGTAAGATCCATCAGAGTAGGACAGCGTGATGCGTTCTTTGGGAAAGTCCTCCACCACCAGCTCGATCGGATAGATTCCAGGACCATTTACATATGAGAATGTCACGGAGCAAGAATCCTAACAAATGCAAACCGGGAACACGGACATGTTCCCATGTTTGGACACGTTCATCATTACAGGTGTAAAGTCACAAAAACACAGAGCTAAGAAAGGAATCGGCCGATTTTTGGAGGTAGAATTAAATGATGGTAGATCATAGCTTTGTGTCACCTGAGTACAAAAAAAAAAAAACCCCCAACACAAAATCCTCACCTCATCCAAAGAGAAACCGCTGGTCAGACTGCACAGCCCACACTCAGATGTGCTTGAGTTTGTCGGCACTCTGCATCTGACCCTGTCACCGTCAGGGTCAAACATCATGATGTTGAATGATCGTGGGCAGTTCCTGGGAACTCTGCAACGTGTGAATGGACTGGGTCAGGGACAGGCAGCATCAACAATGACACCTGACGTAGCTCAGAATACTGTCAGTGTGTGTGCACCAGGGGACGGGGATCAAGGACTCACTGCTTCAGAAGACTGTTTGAAGGTTTAGGTTAGAATCAGGACTGGAGTTACTTATTTAGTTTACATGGTTCAGGTGCAGAATACATCGTGTGAAGCAGGTCCTCACGAGCACAGACAAACATGCACGCACGCCTGTGTGTTTTGCTGTGACTGTGTCTCTTTAATCAGCTGTTTACCAATCAGATGGATTTTGTGTGTAACACAACAAACCAACACGGGGACAGGTGCTCATTACCTGAGAATGGCCGGGATTGTAGTGATGGGAGATCTGTTTGATTGACCAGTGTCAGATCGGGTTCCCAGGTCCACATGTGCCGTCATTGACCAAGCAACCAGGGAGCTCCTGACGTTTGATATCCAGTATCCCTGACCATACTGAGTGTTGTACGTAGTGGGATATCTGTTTGAAGAAACACCCGAACAATGATGATCCTGAAGCCATATTTTCTACCTGATCTTTTACAGTGAGAAGGTGATGAACGAGGCAGATACGAGCTCAGAACATGAAGTTAAGAACAGGGAAAAACCACAGATGGCTCAAATTTAAAGGGTGTTGTGTGACTGAGGGTGCACAGTATTGGACCAACTGTCTGTAAGTTTTAAATCAGTTGTCAGCCAACAAATCAGATGCAGTGTTTTGATTCTTGATCTAAACGTGTTTATTTCAGCGTTGGCGTCTGTGCTTCTTTCTTCTGCTTCTTTGCTCATATTAATGTACCAAACACACAAGTTTGGGAAGTTCAAGTAAAATCTCACCTAATCTCAAAGGGCAGGGTGCTGTTGAGTTTTCTTCTTGTCACCACCTCGTACTGGCACCAGTAGATTCCATAGGAATTACTGGAAATGTAAGACCCAGTACTCAGGGTCTGGGACCCACAGTCACCGTGGGAACACGTGTAGCCGTTGGTGTAGCAGTAATACGATGTTTGCTTGTTGCGAAGTTCCACCTGCAGGGACATCAGTCTGATTATGGCTCTTACTGATATCAGCTGCTAAGCACAGAATTAGATGTTCCGTCCTGACATTTTTAAATTAACAACAACAAACGTTATATGAATGTTCATATTCAAACATGTGGAAGCAAACAGAAATATTCTACTTTGAAAGTTATTCGTTTTATTTGAAAGTGTTTCAGAATTTTCCTAACCCACCATTTGTTGAACCTTCAATCCAGCAAAACATACGGACCAGTTGATACCAATGGAAAGAAGTTATCAGACAGGATAAATAGATTCAGCTGAAACCCAAAGCTGAGCTTACCTCATACGTCCCGTCTGAATTCCTCCCCTTTGGGCTGAAGGTCACTGAGCCTCCATAGTATCTGTAGTAAGGATACATGGACCATGCAGATGCAGCTGGTGCCATGAGCAGCAGCTGCAGCAGCAGCGTGACAGAAGCCATCGTTCCGAATGCTCCAACCTCAACATGAGCGGAGCATCTTAAATATTCCGCCACGCGGAAACAACGACATTTAATTTTCTTATCCTCTGCCTGATTTACTGCAAACGATCAACATGATGCTGAACTAGTTTTACCACATTATATTTTCTCTCTTGTTGTTTGAAACACAACACCAACTTTTGAGGACAAATCAAAATGTGGATATGGACACACACAGAAAGCAAAGCTCCCCCAGGGTTGTGGGTAAACTGGTTCATTCACTGTGTGAGAATGTGCCACACAATCAGACTGAAATCACATCCAACCCTTCAGGTTAACACTTTGATGCATTTGCCAAAAACTCTAACTCCTCCTGTGGGTACCCATAAGATGTAGTGCCTACTTATTAGTTTGCGACTGGCCGCCACCTCGGCCTAATATAACTCTGCTGCACAAACTTTGCCCCTATGCATTTTATATGGGATTGAAGTGGTTTACTTCTCAAGGCAACGTCAAAAAACCTGTTTAATGTAAAATCAAACACGTGCCAGGTGTTGTCTTAATGCATGCTCACCTTTCAGGAAAGCAGCAGTTTATCACATTTGCCTTATCTGGACTTCCCAGCCTCCGCATGCTGTGTGCCACTGGCATCAGTTCAGGCAGCTGATTCAGTGTGCATCGCGTGCAGGTACAGTTCAGCTAAATCCATCACTTGGGACTGGGCGTGGAATTGATCTCATTCTGTCTTTAATAATTCCGTGTCACATCAAGTAATTAAAATAATAATAGTAATAAATGATTCTACAGGGAAGTAAACAAAATTTTCTCTGACCACAGCTGAGTAATAACAATAAACAATTGTATTCAGCTCACTATGTGATGATCTCAGCCCCACCCCTCCTACTAACCTGCTGGTTAATGCTACTAAAGATATTTTCCAAGTAATTAAACAGTCACATTGTTTCATTTATGAAAAAACAGCTTTGATGAAAAGGTGCTCCAAACACGCTCCATTAATATTTTCATGTAACGCAGACATGTATGATGATGTTGTTGGCAGGTTGTTTTTCTTTCACATCTCCTCTGGATCAGATCCAGATTGTTGGTTTTTGATGTTGTTGTTTTAGGATTAGTTTTTTTTTATGTTTATATGCTGCATTTCTCCAGTGTTGTCATGGCTGTGAAGTGAACACACAGACTCACTGAGGCTGTAATCAGTCATGTTGGTGCTTTAAACTAAATACACACAGAGCATGCTGACCTTTACCTGGCATAAAGTTTACCATGTTAGCTACCTTAGCGTGCTAACATTTGCTGGTCAGTGTAAAACACAAAGTACAGCTGAAGCCGAAGGGAACGTCATTAGTTTTACAGGAATTTTGTCAGTCGTGAACCAAGGACCACTGAATTTCATGGCAGTCAATAAAGTAGTTGTTAGGGTATCTCAGTCTGAACCAGAGCTGTGAACTGATGAGAATAAATGTGTACAGTAATACCAGCTTGATGGTTTAATTTAAAAAAAAAAACATGTCACTCACTGAATGTTTCATTAAGCTCATGCTGTGCATGCCTGCTGCTGCTGAGCCAAAACCAGCACATGGTGCTGGGTGGGTCATCACCTGTGTCTGAACAATGTCAGGACTCAAGTCATTTACGGGAAACACTCGTGGTTTCCACGCCTTCTTTGCACCTGCAGGTTTACAATAAGCCAATCAGCTTTGCCTTCAGTCTAGGCAGGAACGTGCTGACATAAACAGGAGAGACCAGCTGCACACTCAACAATGTTCTCCTGTAGCTCCCAGAAAGAATTTCTTCATGAAATTTCTAGTACATATATTTCATTATGTTGCTTGTCTTCTTAGAATATTTTATTTACAGCAGAGTAAATCTGTGCAAAACATTATGACTTTTTCTTAGTGTGACAAAGGTATCTGAACAGTCTAAACACTGTTTGAAATATTTACTTTGGTACAGCTGTGAAAACTAATGCTACCTACTTGTGAACAGTCAGACGTGGCTGATTTTTGTGTCATGTTTAAACTCTGAAAACTCTCGTCTCTTGCAGCAGTGGAAGAATTCATAAGCAGTAATTCTACAGAGAAAAAAATGCTCCATCTGCAGGAGCAAAGTTTTGCCTTAAAACCGTAGACATGGACGTAGCACCCGCGACGTCACCCACTGGTTTCGGGGAGTCGGTTTTGTGACCAAACCATTTGAGCTGCGCCATCTTGAATTTTAGTGGGAGTGTACTTTCCATACTTAGCGGAGAGGAGGTTACTCTACCGCTTCTACCACTGAGCTCGGAGCAATATTTAATATTTACCGGCTTTCACCGCTGCCTCCATCCACTATCCACTTACAGTTACAGCAGCACTCAAACAACAGCAGCCGCTGACTGACGGAGCTGCTCTGTCCATGCAATGTCGGACTTTTTACACAGAAAAATGAGACGAAATAAAATTGTAGCCTAGTATTCCCGCAATAAACGGACTCTGAGAGCACGGAACACACCGCAGCAGCGTTCCTAACATTAGCTGCTCCGGTCCTCTATCTGTATCAGCAGCGACCAGAAATCGGCAATTAAGTCACAAGCCAGCGGCAAAATATGCTAATACATGCTAATTAGCGCAAACATCCAGGTAAAATAGTGAGAAATTTACTTACCGAAAAAACAGCAACACAGACTCCTTCGACGGTCGGTTAGTACATTCTACACTACAACAAGCCATACTGTCACAGAAACCTATCCGAACATTGGCAAACAAACAGGTAGGTAGCCGGAGGCCTCTGGATGTAGCCGCCTAGCTCAGCCGATGCTTTAGCAAAGAGCTAACTGCCAGTCCCTGTCTATGGAGCTGTCACTGAACGTTCACGGAGGTGGAAACTATCAATAAAGACCAAAAACAAAAAAACGTACCAGGCTGTAAATATGTTTTTTAGGCTGTAAAGTTGGCTATTTTAACATGGGGGTCAGTGGAGAATTGCTCACTTCTGGAGCCAGCCCCCAGCGGCAGCAGAGGAACTGCACCTTTTTGAACGCGGAAGTGATCCTCACTGCTGAAACTCCCGCCTTGCTTAAAACGGAAAAATGTACAAGAACAGAAGCAATACAAGCAAATTATTCTGTGAGTATTAAATTATTATTAAATGATGTGAACTCTTTGAATGGTTTAATTGCCTATATGACGATTGCATTCTTCACACACAAAGTGATGAAATGTTGAGCTGTTGTTTGTTTTTGTTTTGTTTCCTCTAAACTGATGCCAAAATTCATCTTGTCATGTATAGCTGTGGTTTCCGATGTTGCCTCATGCTGGGAGCAGAAAGTTTTATCACCTCGTGATTCATGCACAACCAACATACAGCACATCTCACTCACGCAGCTCTTTGTTGTATGTTGTATGTATGTTTGCAGTCAGTCCCATGACTGAGTGTGTCATTTTGCTGTAGTGCCACCTACAGGTGACTTGACATGAAATTTTACAGCACTATTCTTCTCCAGAGTCTGAGTCTGACTCAGTCTGCGAACATGTTGACCTTCTGACCCATGTTTACTCATTGTGACTGCAATTACACACCTGTAAAGTTTCATGAGGTGCGTGACTGTGAGGTTATCGCAGCGACAAAACGTGCCCACAGACACACAAACATATAAAGAGCTGGAAAAAAAATCAAAACACACAAACCAACACACACAGCATTATGTTTATTATGTGATTATTATAACGCATTCTCCCCCTTTTATGTGTCAAAGGCACAATCTTTGACCCACTTGCCGAAATTTCAACACCTGAAGATAATTTCTGGCAATATGTTTGCAAAACAAAAATCCTGCAAAACCAGACAGAGTGGAATTTTGTTTTCTCCGTAGCACAAATGTTCATCTATTTATAATTAGTCTGGAACTGGTTCAGTGAGGTCTGAGCCTCAGTGCTGACAGGTGCTGCTTCATGCTGTTTTTTTAAGATTATCTTTATGAGACAGTAAAAATAATAATCTGTGATGACTTGCTAATCAGGGAATGTCGCTGTGCATGAGGTATCTTAGAACACCCTTCCACCACCATAGGACGCCCCGTCAGAAAGACATTTATTAAGCTCCAAAGAGATTCATAAAATGATTCCATCTGTTCATACTGGCCATTTAAAAAATCCCTTCCAAACATGATTTCAACAGAGGAGCTAATGTGAAGCTTCTTCAGTCTGAGAGAAATATCAAGTGAGTATCCTCCAAAGTTGCAGTCTTACTATCCCTCAACTGCAGCATGGAAAACTGTCCACAGAGGTGGTAGAAGACACTCACTGGATTTTTCTGACTCAGACTGATGAAGCTCCAGATAAACTTCACCTTGTATTTTTGCACAGAACAAACCTTTTGTCCCCTGTCACCTCTGTTCAGAACATGTTAGAAAGGGATGTATCGATGGGAACAGGTGAAATGATAAATGAATGAACATGTGAGTATTGTAAGACAGACTTTAAATATATATATATATATATATATATATGAACCCATCCTTTAATAAACAAAGAAAATGGTGTGTAAAACTGAGATGAGTTGGGTTTAGGTCTCCCAGGCTGAAACTATAAGAGCATTGCGGTCGTCTTCTTTTCTCTTCTTGCTGAAGTAACGAACAACCACAGCCATCAGCACCACTGATACCAGGAAGGCAGTGGCAAAGACCATAGTGCTGATGTTGGTGTTGAGGATGTGCTTGATATCCCAGCCTCCTCCGCTTGATTTGGTGTCTGAAGAAACTGGTGGAGGACTCACTGAAAGACAGTGACAGTGTTTAGAATAGAAACAGAAAGAAAGAAAGAAAGAAAGAAATAGATAGATAGATAGATCATCATATATTAACCTGCGGAGGGTTTGTCACTCTTTTTCATCACATCGTTACCATCCACTTCTGCACTGGGAACAGCCTGTCCAACAAACTGCAAAGGACCCTGGGTAATGTAGTGGCTGACTGTCTCCCTGCTCAGCCCCCGCCTGCGTCGGCGGGATGGATTCTTCAGACAACCCTGAGCACATCTGGAAAAGGGACTGCCAGGCTCGCACAGGATGACGGAGCAGGTGATGTACACCTGTGAGGCGGCAAGTGAGAGTTTTTCATTCAGAGGTAATCGATTAAAATTTAGCTCATGTTGTTCAGGCTGTTTTTGTTTTTGGTCTTTGGTGACATCTGGAATTTAAAATCACACCAGAGACCAGGATCACAGTCGCTCTTTAGGGAAAGACGGTGGTTTTGGTTAAATGTAAATAAATCTGAATGATGTTTTGGTGTAAGTTTGTTTGTTATGATTTGGTTTTCAGCTTTATCCAGAGTTACCTGGTCATAGTTTCCGGTAAATTTGAAGGCTTGAACCTCAAAGTTGAACGAAGACTGATTCGATGGGTGGACTTTAAGTGTCTCATCTTCTAGACACCTGTAAGAAAAATGGCCTCAACTATTTTCAAATAAAAAGGCAAAAGCATGTGTGTTTGTGGTCCCGGAAAGCTTCAGCACTCACCCGTTCTTGATGAGGTCGTAGGAGAGGGAGTTTTCAGGGTTGTTGTCAGGAGTGGCTTTGCATGATTCGACAAACAAATTCACGCTGGGTAGTTCTGACTGAGCTTGAATGCCCATAAAGATCTTCTGCAACAGCTTGACCTCCACTGGATAAGCGCTGGGCTCCACCTTACTTGTAAAATTGCCATCGTTGAATATCTCAAAGGTGTAGCCAAAGCTGCCAAAGCTGGACTCAGTGAAGATGTAGTCAGACTGATGCAGACTGTAGAAACTGGAGATGCTGATGGTTTTGGGAAACTGGCAAGAGAAACCGATCTTAACTGTCCTCCTCCGGGTTATAATCTCGCTGGGCAGCTCGAAGGAGTTGATCTCATTCTTGAAAGCGATGAAGTCGCCTTTATCCTTAATTTATGACAAACAGAAGTGGGAGACAAGCCATGAACAGCTGAGAGGAAAATACACAGGGACTCTGAGGTCAGCTGATGTCTTTCTGTATAAAAATTAAAATGTTCCACACCTCAACTTTTGTGCCACAGGTGCTGAACGACATGCTGCCCATGATGTGAGTGTTGTTGGAGGTGAGAGAGCACGATGGGTCGCTCAGCTTCAGGTAGTTCACATCGATGTCGGGCATGGAGGCTTTGTCCAGGGCCACCTTCATCTTGTTGGGTGAACATTCAACAGTGGCCTTGCCTTTAAATCACATTCCACATGAACTCCATATCAGTAAGGACAGTATAGATTCAGAACATTAATACTAGAACTCGTGCAGATACGATATTTAAATATTATCATTATCATCTTATGTTTTACAGCATTACCAGAATTGCAGATAAAAATAATGTTCAGATCTAAAGTCAATGTAGGTAAATTAATGATTTAATAGTTTTAACATGAAGAAAATGGAAAACAGCATTTAACAGGTTTTAACAGTCAGTGAAAGGTTTCACTGATGATAAACAAACCTTGAGTGACAGATGCTTGAGTCACCATGACAACAACACACCTCATCTCTGATTGGCTGAACGACAAAGGTAAGAAAATATGTTTCAGTGCGAAAATGCAAAATAAACAACAATAATAATTATATTAATGTTACTGATAAAACCTGATGCAGCGGTTCAGTAAATTATTTTAATGTTTTTTCTCAGATTTCAGTTTGACGTTCCAGATGTGCAGCGAGCAGGAAATCATGAGGCTCACTTTTCCAGAACATGTACATAAAAACACTCACGTCGCTTTCGTCTCTGCGGTGAAGCAGACCGGGACAAATCTGTACAGATCGCTGTGCTGCGGGGTCCAGCTCACGGTCACTTCAGCTTTTCCATTCGTGTCGTCTCTGAACACTTTGCTCATGTTCTGGGGGCCGCTGACCTGGAAGTCGTTTATGCTTCAGGAAAACGGAGGCAGAGAGGAATAAACATTAAATAATGATCCTTATTTGACATCCAAAGTCTGTTTCGGTCAGAGGTGATGAGAAGTAAATACCTGGCATGGTGAGCCTGTGCCTGGGCATAGAGCTGGAACGTCTGACCCACAGTGGCATGAAGAACTTCACCATGTGAAGGCGTCTTAGACAGGAACATGGGCAGCACATGACCAATCTCACAGCTTGGTATTGGAGGAAGGACTGAAACACAGACACGTGAAGCTGTCACGACAGGTTTACGGCACTTTGTGTTATTTATGAAGCCTCTTTGTGTTTATTTTTCTTTTGCCTAAACATCCATGTGGAGGCACGAGTTAGATAAGCAGTATGAAGGACAAACTGTGACTGAAGAAAGAAGCAATCATTTATTTACAAAGACTGAAAAGAATCTCAGAAACTGTACAACATACTTGTTCTTTACTGGAATACTTCAGTTTATACTCTTCACTTTACTTCTCCTCGACTACATTTCAAGTTAAGTTCAACACTGTAAAGTGTATTTGACAACGTTAAGATGAGCAAGACAACATTTCTTTAACTTCTGTTTTATGATCATCAGGTCAAATCAAGTTACACATCTGTGTTTCTCCTTTAAATGTAAATTTTATGGTCTGTGTGTTTGAATCACTCACTCTCCACCGAGAACTGGAGCTTTACTTTGCAGAGAGGGGGTGCGTTCATGTCGGAGGCCTCCCGAAACGCTGACGTTCCGTCTGCATAGGTCAAAGTGATGTTTTTGGTGGAGAAGTCCTCCAGCATCAGCTCAAACACCTGGACACCAACATCGACTTGACCTGTGCTCGTCAGTGCGCACTCAGTCTGGAAAGACATGAAGACCATTAAAATGCTTTTTAATGGAATTTGATCTTTGTAGAAAAGAATCACTGACAACTATTTCCTATCAATAATAGATTCAATGTGAATCTATTATGGTAAGAAATATTGTAAATTTAATATATTAATAATCCATTGGACTACCTAACAACTACCTGTTGAACACCATTTTATAATACACACTGTCAATACACACTGTACAAGTGTGCCCAGGATAACATGCACTGAATCAATTCAACTCAAATGAAAAATAAAAGCATCATATCACTGCAGCTCCTGATCGTCTACGTGGAAGGAATCACCTCGTCCAGAGTGAAGTTAGAGGGAACCAGAGCATCGGAGCTGAAGCGGCATCTCACTTTATCTCCATCTGGATCATGAGCCAGAAGACGAATCCTCGAGAAACAGTTCTGAGGCACCCTGTGTGAAAACACAGCACACTTTAATAATCTGATTTAATCCAGACAAAGAAACTTTCGTTAACCTAACTCATCATTAGAATTTAACAACCAGTTTTCATGTTCATGCATTCAGTGAGTTTTTTAACAAAACACTTGTTTTCAAAGTAATTTTATAAAAATCTGGACATCTTATCATCTTGGGTTGTTTTTTTTCTCTTTCTCTTTTTGTTTGTTTAGTTTGTTTAGTTAGACAAACAAAAAACCCTGTGTGAACTGTGAAGTTAAATGTAAATAACAAAGAGACCAAAAGGGAAAAAATTAGTAAAACTAGCAAAACATGGATCCAGTTTCTTCCCAAATGGACATTTTTCTGTTGTTTCCAAACGTCCACTTTATTCAGGCAGATAGAAAATGTGTCTTACTGATGTTGCTTGTGCTCCACTTTCCCTGCAGAGCTCTATTTAATTTTCATATTTTAATCTCAGTTTGAAAAGAGAAGGTTTGGACCTTAAAGAAGACACTGTTGTTGTCACAGGACAGCTGTCGAGGGCGTATGAGTCAGATCGAGTTCCCAGGTCCAGCTCTGCACGAGTTGTCCAGTTTGTTTTCCCGTTGACATTGGACACCCAGCAGCAGCCAGAGCCCCTGAACAGAAGGAGTGGAGGGTGCTGTCACTCATAAATATATTCATGCCCTGTCGCCCACATCGCCCTGCCAGCTGGGAGCAGACAAAGATGGAGCCCTGTCATCAGGCTCAAGAACGGTTCCTCTCCCATCGTCATTTACCTGAACCCTGCAACCGCACGCACGCACACACCTACACACACATATTCATTTTCATGTTACACCTACATACTGAAAGGAATGCATCCTCCTCCATGATACTATTCCTATTCCATCTGTTCCATCTTCTGACACAGGAAACTGGAACAGATTAAAGAACATATTTACTGTATATCTACATAAAGCTTGGTTTCCCTCTAAACATTATGCAGAATAGTAAACCCCACAAAATTCCTCAAATCACAAAAATATTATGTGTCCCAAACGACAGCTACAGACTTGACCTTAAATTTTCTTGACTGAATTTAATTAAAAATTTTCTGTATTACTCTGGAACAGTTGTATTTAATCCTGTATTACTTTAGAACGTGCTGAAATTTGCTTCCATCAACGTGTCTTTCCTGCTTCGTGTCTCACCTGGTTTAAATTCATTTTGTGTTGTTCTTATATTTTGGCCTCCTTTTCCTTTTTCTAAATCATTGCTGGTTTTTTGTTGTTCTGGTAAATGTTCAGTCTTTTGTGTTTTTTCTAACTGTGAAATACTTAATTACAAACCTACGTAATACGTAATTTTGTTTTGCAAAGTCCTGCACAAATAAGGGTTATTATTATTGCTAAGTCACGCACACAGTGATTCACGTCCTTTGTTGTCATAGGTTAAGCACAGATTAGTTGGGTCCTGTGATCCAGGCTCACCTCAGAGAAAAGGAGGTTCCATTAGTTGAGACGGTTGCTGTTGTGTGTCCTTCAGACTGGCACCACCTGCCCTGGCCCGTGTTGTCCTGTTCCGTTTGCAGGACACTCAGCTCATTAAAGCTCGTGCAGACCCCAGACTCACATGTGAAGGACGACTGATCTTTACAACTGCTCCTGCCATTCTGTCTGTGATGGAAGGTCACCTACAGGGTTTGGGACAGTAGAATAAAATAGAATAGAATAGCCTTTATTGTCATTGAACAATGTCCAACGAAATTACAGTAGCACTTCCCTCTAAGGTGCTGGTGTGTATAAATACAAAAAGAAAAGAAAAAATATATATATGTATAAAGATTAAAAATATGAAGTAAAAAGAGTGTGTAGAGCAGTAAAAATGAAGAAAAGAAAGAAATGTGGTGCTTGAACATGAACATCAAGTTTCAAGCTTGTTACGTTAGTTCAGTGAATCTGGGTTCATTTTTTCAACAAATGCCTCCAAGCAGTTTGTGAAAATTCCAAAAGGTTTCGTTCTGCAAATGAATATTTGGGACATGACTGTGATGCAGGTGCTTCACAGCACTTCTTCTGCTGCTCTGTGGCTCCTTAAATCAGAAAAACTGGGCGACAGACAATTCGGCTGTGTTAGAAATAACAGACTCATTACACTGACTCTAATAAAGTAAAGAATTTTTTCCAAACAGTTTGAGTTGATTATGAAATAATATTTTGAAAAGTAAGTAGAATCTTTTTACTCCTCTGGCATACCTTTATTGGTATGATTCATTTTGCAGCTACATTTCATAACATTAATATAAATATGAACATTTAAAGAAGGTAATGATAGAGTTACTGTACCCTAAATGTCCCATCCGTCCTCTTCTGTGGAGGCATGAAAGTTATGCTGTCTCCATAAAAGCTGAGAGCCGAAGCTGTCCCCTGTAAGGCGAACAGCAGCAGCAGAACTGCACCTGCCTCCATCATGTCTCACACAATCTGTTTGTGCAAAAGCTTGTTCAGTCAGTTTCAATGTCAGGGATGGGAGAGGCATTTCCCCTAACAGGACTAACCAGATCGGCTGATTTTTTCTTTGAAAATGAGGCCACCATAAAAAAAAATATGTATTTAAATAATCAGTTAAGAGAGCAGATTATGTGTTGGAGAGCAGACTATGTGTTTGAGGACTTCTGGGCATTTGTTTGTTGTTTGTTATGAACTTGATTACTGGTTTGAGTTACATATATCAGATGACCACCTGAGCCTTCAGAGAACATTACACTTTACTGTTAAACCCTTATCACGTATGGACACCGTGTTAAAGGCCAACCCCAAATAGTTAATTCCTCAACTAGTTTTACAATGAAGTTTTACAGTCAGTCATTTTACAGTCAGGTCAGCTCTCAGCTGAGGAGCATTGATCTCATCATCTCCGTTCTTTCTGTGTAGATTCAATGATTTTTTGGTCATTTGTGACTAATGGGGCTTTTCTGATGACAGAGACAAAGCAGATGATAAACAGAAAATGTGTGGTACTTGTTTGACCATTTACAACATTTGCATTGACCAAAAAACACTAACAGCCACAAATGCTGTCAATCAGATTTGATCAAATTACAGCTACATGGGCCTGATAACAAAGATTAGCTGAGTTTTTCAGTGTTAAACTCTGTATCAGTAATGTCAGTTATATATAACAGTAATGTTTTTTTTCCTAAACACTGGCTTTGGTTTCTGCTTATTTAATCATTCATGTTTAATGTCATAGATTTGAAATGACAGTTTGAAAAGTTTTGCAGATGTAATGTTACAGTTTAGCCTTTTGGATGCTTTAGTAATAGAAAAGGACTGTTTTCTTATTAGCCTTCGGCTGCTTCAGACATGAAGTACCTCTAACATTTGATCCACTTAAGGGCTTAATGCTGATTGGTTGAGGGTCAGCCAATAAATGTAGACCATAGCACTAAACTGAATATGGATGGAGTGAAAGTGCAGATAAAGTTGTGGGATGTATGGTAGAAGTTTTGCAGGCTGTGTTTTGATTTGCACCAAAGGTTTTGTGTCAATCATTTGACTTCAGGGTCATAGTTTGACGTAGTGACGGGTTTTAAGATTTAACGGAGACGGTCGTCGACGACTTTCGCTTTCGTTAGATTTGGGCCACACTAGGACCCGTACTGACGTCAACTCATGGAAATTGTTAGAGTGGCAAGATGGCTACGGAACCAAATAAGACTGAGATCCTCACCATTTTCAAAAGATTAAGATCTGTTCCCACAAACAAGGTAACCGAACGAGACGCCGTGTATCATCATTTAAGTGTGTTCTTTATGGGCGGTTACCTCGATCTGCGCGGTGAGAAGCGGTTAGCTGGCTGACTGACTGTTTTCTACTTAGGCCCGGCTACACGGTCGGGCAGCTAACAGCAGCTAACGGCAGCTAACGGTAGCTAACGGCTGCTAGCCTGCCGGTAAAGCAGTCAAACATAAAGGCCACGTATACGATTTGCGTTTGCCTGGGTGGCTAACCAGCGAGTTAAGCTTCACTAGGGTTGGAAACGAAAGGAGAACTGTTTAGCCGCTTAGACTAAAAGTCAAATGTATTCAGAATAAGATACAAGTAACGTCGGCGTACACATTTGTGGTTTTGAAGCATTTGTCGTGAATGTTCCCAGGTGATATTTGTCAGGGATGTTTCTTGCCTGTCAGAGCCCTGTCCGCCGTTTTACGGTCGTTTATAATGTGTGCTGAGCTGTAGGCTAGCTTAGAGGTGCACTTTAAATGATATTTCCACTGCTCCGAACACCAGGCCTGAATGTGCGGTTTGACACTGAATTAGACTAGTAGCTCCTGCTTTCACCTTTAAATCTTTGTCCGGGGACTTAAAGAAAAAGCAGTTCGAGAATGATGTAAAAGATCTTTCACCTGTGTCAACTAATGGTTATTATTTATTGTATAGTGGGGTTTTCTGATCAATCTATTCGTAGTTTAATCGACTGCTACTTAACTGGAAAATAAGAGACCAGAGCCCAAAGCTTCCAGTGTGTTTTTTGTTTTTTTTTGTCTGAACCCAAAGATGTTCAGTTTACATTGATTCTTACATTAAAGGTGAGAAGCTTGACTTTTTTTTTTCTTGACAAATGATTGATATGATTAATTGGTTTTCACAATATTTGATAATAGGTTAGGTGGCTCAGCTCTGCTAAAGATAAGTACAACATGGACGCATTTTGACCAGGAAAAATGTATTTTTTAAGCAAAATTTTCACAAAATTGTTTGGTTCCAGCTTCTAAAATGATATTTTGTTTTTGTTTTCTTTTCCTCTATGATCGTAACTAAATATCTTTGGGGTTTGGACTGAAGATCGGACAAAACAAGATGGTTCAAAATGTCAGCTTCAGTTTTAGGAAATCATGATGGTCATTTTTTTTAGAGAAAATGATCATCAGATGTCTTGAAAGTTTTTCACAGCCCTAATAAAAATAAAATTGGACTGATAATATTCCTGCCAGTTCCTTTGGAAAGTAGGTTTGTATCGTGGGTTTGTATACGTATTCATCAGCCCACCTCTACTCTGCCCAGACTTTACTGAACCATTAACAGCAACTTGTAATGGAAAGCCGCACCGCATTGTGCCACCACAGGTACACAACATCACTGTGCAGTAGGAACAACAGCTCACCAGAGAGGTTATTGTGGTGTGGTGATTGTGGTGCTGCTAAACAGTGCAGTTACCTTTCTTACTGCTGGGTGCTTGTAGGGCTCATTAAATTTTCCCAGGTCCAGTAGTTTTCAAATGTTTTGTTCTCTGCAGGTGTGTTTTGATTGCGCAGCAAAAAACCCAAGCTGGGCCAGTATTCCCTATGGCGTGTTCTTGTGCATCGACTGCTCTGGCATCCACCGCTCCCTGGGAGTGCATCTCAGCTTCATCAGGTAGGCTAAGCCATGAACACGACTGTCCGCAGTTATCAGCACGGTTCATACTTCTCTGACTGTTCAGGAGTAGTTGAGTAGTCTGAGAGAATCGTGTGAGAGCCACTTAATTTCCTGTGTCCGGTGAATGTACCCGGGCTCCCATCAGTGTTCAGAGGAGCATGGCATGTGCATAGTGACCACAGATTGTGAATGACTGAGAATCAACAGACACTTAAGAACACTTTATACTCTCTCTCTCACACACACACACACACACACACACACACACACACACTTTTCTGGCATCAGACCTTTGCAACCAATGATCCGACATTCACACACACTTCATGCCGTGATTGGCCAGCTATGTGGAAGTGAGAAGTGAGACAGGGTTTGTACTTCTCTCTCAGTATTCGTGCCTCTTTCTGTTAGACAGGGAGAGACTGTCTAAAAACGTGCACTGTTTTCCTGTTTTTCATATTACAACAGTCTCCCCCCTCAGCTTTTCACTCCACCTTCCAGTGTGGATGTTCAGATCAACCATAAACACACATCGTCCAAACCTAAGTTCTGACAGAACATGAACTGGCCCTTAGTGACCTGTAGTGCCGTGATGGTGTGGATCTGTCATACTGGAGTGCTGACTTTCCATATTCTTGTCCTTTTCCCTTAGGTCCACTGAGTTAGACTCCAACTGGAACTGGTTTCAACTCAGATGTATGCAGGTTGGGGGCAACGCCAATGCGGTAAGTCAGACTGACCACTCTGAGAAAAACAGAAGGCCCAAATGGAAATCAGATAAACACAACATTTTGGATCTTTCATGTTAATGACACATGTTCCAGATAGTTTGGTTACCTGTAATTTAGAAACTCCTTCTCTCCTCCGATCTGAAGACGGCGTTCTTCCGCCAGCACGGCTGCTCTACGAACGACACCAACGCCAAGTATAACAGTCGTGCAGCCCAGATGTACAGGGAGAAGATTCGGCAGCAAGCAAACGCTGCATTGTCCAAATATGGCACAGATGTGAGTATTAATGAAGTGGAAATGGTTTTGGCAAAGAATCAGCAACAGTGCTTTTGTCTTACCTCTTTTTTTTGTTAGTGTTTATTGTATGTTTCCAGCTGTCATAAATCTAGATCTGGAGCGTTCAGTGCACATGCACAATAAGGTGCCTGTATCTGTATGACGCACACACGTATCCCTTCCCCTCTTCGGCCTCTCTGTGCCTTTATGATAGGAGCACACACAGTGTTAGGGTTAGACGTTTAGAACAACAGAGACGTTTCAAATCAGGTGAAATGTTTACATCTAATAATGTTTCTCAGTTAGCTCCACTGATCTGATCTCTGCTCCAGCTCCTGTAGTCTGTTAGCTAATAGCTACACACAACCTGATGAAGTGGCTGAACACAACACACACTCGGGGGTAATAACTGAAACGACCTGATGCCCTGTGGATCACTGACACGTTACATAATAGTGGTAAAGTGATTATCAGTGTCTGAGCCGCGTTAGCAGATCTGGTTCAGAGTCCACAGGGTGTGTATCAATCACAGTTAATGATGACCACATCATAATTCAGCGTTCCAAAAAACTAAAAGTCAAAGCTGTAATTATTCACTGAAATCGTGTGAGTGTGTGTAAGTTTACCAAACACTCGTCCTCTCCTCGCTGCAGCTGTGGATTGACTCCTCTGCAGGAGGCACTCCTGCCGTTCCTGAGAAGAAGGAGACAGACTTTTTTGCTGAACATACGCAGGTTTGTCACAGCCTCCGTCATCGTCAGTGAATCTAAGGGATGTAGATCAGTATCAGTAACACCAACAGAAATACTTTTTTTTTTTTTTTTTTTGTTTTCAGCCTGCTAACGACTGGAGCATGGCGCCGCCCTCTGAGCCAGAGCAGAATGGAGCCGCTGTCACCGCACAGCTGACGGACACAACACCCAAAGGCCAGGATGAGAACCGTGAGTGAATCAAACCTGTTGCCTGTTGTGTTTGTATGCCTCCACACCGGCGATATCTCAGGAACGCTTTGAGGTCTCTCTGTCAAACTTTGCACAAATGTTGACTGTGACTTAAGGTCAAAGGGCAAGGTCACTGTGACCATGTTTATGTTTTACATGGTAATGCGATATCGTAAGAAACTTTGAAGGATGTTTTTTAAAGTTTGCGCAAATGTCATTCAAAGATGAAGTGAGTAGATTTTGGAGGTTTGAGGTCAAAGGTCAAGGTCACTATGACTGTGTTTACGTTTTGCTTGGCAATGCGATATCTTAAGAACCCTTTGAGGGATTGTCTTCAAACTTTGCACAAATGTTGACTGTGACTTAAGGATGCACTGAGGAGGTCAAAGATCAAGGTCGCTGTGACCTTATGTTCATTTTATGTGTGGATGGTCTGAGTCTGACGAGCTAAACAGGGCCAGACCTCATTCACAGTGAACAGCAGCTGTCACTGTCTGAGCTTTTTGAGTTTGCATGTGTGAAGTTGTACTAAATCACTAGAATGGCACTTTAAAATTTCACTGACTTGACTTCCACAGTCCAGGCTTTGAACCAAGGAGGTTCTGCTGTATGTGATAGAGTCTCAGCTGGAGATGACGCTCAGTTTACATAATCCAACAAGCTGTGGAATGAAAGTTAGAAGTGTTTTGTTTTGTTGCTCCAGATGTTTGAAGTTCGATGTTTCTAACCTGTTTTCTTCTAGAACCAGAAGAAGGACCGAGCATTGATTGTCTGAGCACATCACCCAAAGCCTCCATTGGTGAGTCTGTTCTCTTGATTCAGCCTCTGTGAGTAAAGGCACAAGCATTGTCCTGCTCTCGTAACATCACCGCGGTCATCTGCAGTTTCCCCTCTGAAGTCTGACTCATGCAGTGTGTACACACTTTCCTCAGTGTCGCTCTGAAATGATGAGCTTCACACCTCTTTTGTTCTGTCTCTGTATCTTTATCTTTCTGTCTGTGTTTATTTACACAATCAGTGTGACTGTATATTAGAGAGCAGGTTGTTACACTTCAGAGACAGTAACGACATTGGAGAAGATAAAGGTGTGTAATGTTTAATGTTTAAAAGTATTTTTGTGTCGATTGACAGAATGATTAAGCTCAAACCTTGTTGTTAAATAGCACCGTTATTATTCACACCTTTTATCTGAAGCTTGTGGATACTGCTGGAATTCTCACAGGGGATGAATGAACTATCTATCTATCGATCTGTCTATCTGTCTAATGGTAGTCAGCTTCCTCTGTGTTTTGGATTATGACTGGTCATTATAATGGTGACTGGTTTGTCTTGTCCTGTAGAGGACTCCATGCGTTTGTCATCGCAGGAAGGACGGACGCCCGGAGGTGATTAGCGTGGCCGTAGTTGCAGTGTGCTCTGGCTGGTTCATGCCTCAGACGCATGGTTGTGTTGCTCGACTGTCTTCTCCACAGCCGCCTCCCATTTTCTCTTTTCTCTGCTTATCACGCAATGGAAATAGCTCACTTGGCAGAGCTCGTGATGGTTGTTCTGTTTCTTGTACTCACCTGCTGTTAAACAAGTTTCTCTTACATGAGACGCAGCGTGGTATTCTCAGTTAGCTAAAGTTAACCAAAGCTGCTGCATTGTGTAAAGTAAGAACAGTCATTGTTGGGCTGTCTCACATACCTGCAGGCAATCAGTGTGTGGCTGGGAATGTTGCTGCAAGTGTTTGAGCTGCAACACGTTGACACTGTGGCGCCATAACTAGGAAAAACATCTCACCGACGAATGGGATTAAAGGAGCTGTTCTAATAATAGCATCCGTCACAATAGGCTGAAAAATGAAAAGCCTCTAATTAGAGTTCCTGCCCTTTTATCACATAAGGCTGAACTGCACAGTGTGTTTCTGACTAACACTAATGTTCTGAGAGTGGCAGAGTTAGAAGTTTTGAATGCTGCGCCTACACTGGCTTACACGTCCTGAAGTGAGCATCACGCTTTGTGTCTCTGAAGTGGTTTGATGGGTCACAGTTTGGAAATGAACAATAAAAACCCGCTCAGTGCTGTTTATGGATATTCGCTTGTTTTCTCGAGCCGGTGTGTTTTCCTTGTTTTGATTTCAGGTCAAATGAAGATGTAAAACTAAAAATGTGTTTTTAACAGATTGTCACTTGTGTTACAGATGTGAAACCTTCCATCATTGGAAAAAAGAAGCCCATGGCTGCCAAAAAAGGGGTGAGTCATTCATATAGTCATATTTTCACCAAACCACAAACCTTGTGTTTTGAGAGCTTAATGGTAACCTGGGTCACATGGAACAAGACAGGAAGACACAGAGGCACAGGAAAGCTGGAACACAAAGATGTTGCTTCACCAGTCTGGTAACCTGTGTAAAGATCCCCTCCGAACACGTCAGTCACATGACGTGGTCTTTCCACATCAGGCTCCTGTTTTAAGTCTTAGAGTGACGTGGGCTTGTTCTCGCTCATTGATAAAATCCAGTGTCTGTGAACATTTTGTTCATTTCCAATCTTCATCTGCTGGACACAAGATGTGCCACTGCAAAGATCATGCTTAGTGTATGTGACCATCTCATGTTTCTTTCCTCACATGTGTGGGAGTTGCATAGTGAACAGGGACTAGTTGTGATGTGACAAAATCATATTTAACACGTGTTAAACCGAGATTTAACTAGGGCTGGGTAAATTTTGGATACCGATACCTTGCCTTTGATACTGATTCCTGAACGATACTTTATTCAATACCAAATTTAAAAAAAATCTATTCTAGAAAACCCTAAATTACACATAACTTTGAAAAACTTTGGTTTTATTTTTCAGTTTCTGCACTTTTTCATTCATACATGCACCGAAAACGTGCAAAGTAAAAAGTGAAGAGTACAACTTAACAAATGAACCAGTGCAAAATTAACAGTTGAAGTCGGTACATGACTTACTTACTGCAGCACCATTATATCACTCAGCAATTCTTCTTTAGAAAAACCAGCATGTCTGCTTTTTCAGGTGTCAGACGAGCTCGCTCCGGGCTAACAGTGTCCCCAGCAGTAGAAGATGTACGTTCTGGGTGTGGATGTTGCTCGCATGCTGAGATAACTTGTTGCTAAGTCAGAAAGCATTGGCAGAGTGTCCTTCATGCCGATACATATTTTGCCTGTTAGCATCGATGCTGCTAAAATGGAGCCACGCTCTAAATCTTTTCCACATTTTACACGGATTGCGGTCGGAAGAATGAGCTACATAGCTCAAACAAACGTACCTGGCAGCTTCGCGACAGCGTGAGCTGCGTAGCTCACGCGAAGCTACGTAGCTCAGACATCATGGTCAGGGATCAATAAGCACAACACATTTTTGATTAACTGCTGATTTCAAACTCTGACTCTATCACATTCTCCCTCACTGATGCAGCTCGGGGCAAAGAAAGGTCTCGGTGCCCAGAAGGTGAGCAGTAAGAGTTTCTCTGAGGTGGAGAAACAAGCGCAGGTGGCGGAGAAGCTGAGAGAGGAGCAGGCTGCTGAGGCAAAGAAACAAGCTGAAGAATCCATGTAAGGAATCTGAGCCCGTCTGAACCATCAGAGTTTAACTCCAGTCTGGTTTTCTCTTCACCTGCGTCCACGTGTGACGATGTGACATCGTCTGTTTCTTCTTTCACAGTGTGGCCTCGATGCGTTTGGCTTACAAAGAGCTGGAGATCGACAGGAAGATGGAGGAGAAGAAGCTTAAGAACCTGGAGGGCAAGAAGAGAGAGCAGGCCGAGAGGCTGGGCATGGGCTTCGGAAACAGGAGGTAACGTCACAACACCTGAGATCAGTGTGTGGGAACTGTTCGTCTGTCCTGAAGTGACTGAGGTTTCTCTGCAGCTAATGTAGGATAGCTTGGATTTGCAGTGTAAGGTTGATTCTTGCGTGTTTGGCGTTGAAATGTGTGCATGTGCTTCCTGTTTCAGTGCCGTGTCTCACTCAGTGATGTCAGAGATGCAGCTGATCGAGCAGGAAACTCCTGTGGGAGCCAAGTCCTCCTCTCGCTCCAAACTGGACATGTTTGATGAGCCGGGCTTCACCTCTGGACCCCCAAAGTACAGATGACACAGAAAACACCCACTCATTCGTCTCCTTCTGTCAGTTTAAATCCGTTAATCTGCTTCAACACTAAATCTACTGTGGTCGACGTTTCAGGTATAAGGACAACCCGTTTACGGTGGGGGATAGTTTTGGGTCCCGGTGGGACACTGAGGGAGGAAGTGCCTCCTTTACCACCTCCTGGGCTCTGGAGAAAGAGGACCCCAAAGAGGAGGTCACCATCTCTAGTATTCAGCCAATTGGAGAGAGGTATCTCCGCATACACACCTTCTCTCAGCGTTTTCAGCGGCGTCTGCTGCACGCGGTGCAGTTCTGATGTTTGGTGTCGTGTTTCATTCAGACTTCCCAGCAGAAGAAAAGCTGAGGCGTCGGCTCCGGTGTCAGAGTCGAGTGAGGCCAGGCAGAAGTTTGCCAACGCCAAGGCGATTTCTTCGGACATGTTTTTTGGTCGGGAGAGCAGCGCCGAGGTGAGAACCCTCATCTTCAGTTCTGTTAACACATGAACTCAACAAACACCACTTCAAGCTTCAGTTCACAATCTAAACCCTGGAAAGATTTTATTTGTACAGCTGTTATTACCCTGGTTCTAACTTCTCTTCTCTCAGTATGATGCAAAGACGAGACTGGAGAGCATGTCCGGCAGCACCTCCATCAGCTCCGCTGACCTGTTTGGGGACGGCAGTGACCTTAAAGGCAAGAACTGAAAACAAGAGTTATGTGTGACTTTGATTTAAAAATGTGTGGACTAACTCCTCCTCCTCCTCCTCCTCTTCCTCCTCCTCCTCCTCCTCCTTCTCTCAGGGAGGGCATCAGGCTTTGACAGCGTGCTCCCCGCAGGCCCTGACATCGCACAGTTTAAACAGGGAGTGAAGACTGTAGCGGGCAAGATGGCTGTCCTCGCCAACGGTGTCATGAATACAATTCAGGTGAGCGGCATGTGTTTTCAGCGTGTGATGACTTGTTGTGTCTCCTCTTCACATGTTGCCAAAGGAGAAGAGGAGACAGCAGCTACTCATGATCTGACCGATCCAGTGTGTTGACGTATTTCAGGAAACCTGATCCCTGATGACGTGTGCTGATTATAGATCCACAGCATCAGTGCCACAGCCCGAAATAACACAAATGAACAATTCAAATTTGTTGAAAGAACAAAGCAGATATAAAATTGGCTGTGTGTTAAATAAAAATATAATTTTCAGTGAAAGGCTGCAGGTGCAGTAAGTTTGTCCTTTTCAGACTTTATGGGACATAACCTGAGTTTCGCTCTCCCCCTGTAAAGAACACGAGTCTCTGCATGTACGTCGGTCGCTTTCCTCGCCGTCCACATCGGTCAGTATGTTATCAACCTGTGGGAAACACAGATTTCTAATGTTTCGTTCTGTTTTCTCAGGATCGTTACGGCTCCTACTGATCAGCCCTGAGAGACGCACCAACCTGTGGGAAGACATACTAACTAACGCCTGTGTAGAGCCAACCAGCCTCCTCACTGACACGTGCATTTGGGCGGAAGAGATGGGACGGAAGAGAGACGGGAAGCAGAACAGATTGCATGGGGAAAAGAAATCGTCCTTCTCGCCCGTCCCTCTTTTAGAGACAATTTTACAGGAGTGAGACAGTGTTTTCTTCTCTCATTCTCATTAGCAGACTCTTGAGTTTTATTTTCATAAAGGAAACCATCGAAGGGTGTCGTCTTTTCTAAACCAAGAGTTTCGTTGTAATTTACTGTCGAGAATTTTTTGGTCTTAGATTTTCAAAATGACGTCAGAGTTAATTCTACTATATTTTATTCCTCCTGCATAAATCAAGTGTTGTTTTTGATTCTTATTTTCAAATACTTCATGCTTACGTCTTTTATTTTATCGTGATATTAAAAAAAAGGTGCAGTATATATTTTCAACTTTTAGCGTTCATTTGAACATCCAGTGTTTGATTCACTGCTGCTCGCTCACAGTAGAGTTTGTCCACAGGTTATGTTTTTCATTTCCATGGAGCACTGACAGACATCTGTCTCCACTATTTCAGACCATTTGTGATCTTGGAATGAAGCACTTCTGTCTGGGTGAACGTATAAACTCTGAAACACTGGAGCATCACATGTTTGATGTCCTAGCTGCTATGGTTATTTATTACCTGTCTGAAAAACGGTCAAACCCAGGGAGCACTCAGGTGGCTCGGGGTCAGCATCAGAGTGCGATACCTCTGACCTGGTTTGAGTCCCAGAATAGAAATTGGAGATTTCAAATTGGGGAATAAAGGGACATTAAACCAGGCCTGTAGATTAAAAAATAAATGAATAAATAGAAAAGTGGGTTTTGATAGAGACATCAGATAGAACATGCTCTAAGTCCCAGCTCATAAAACAATGACACTGTTTTGACTATGCATCTCCATTCGTCCTTCAAAGGAGTTTCTCTCTGTGGTGTTTCTGCTGGTTGAATCTGAAGTCTGCCTCGATGAACCGTAACTCTGAAACTGCCTTTTTCTCTCTCAGCAGTTTAACCTTTTATTCTGGAAGCCTGATGTCTTCAGTTTACATGTTTATCTTTTGAGTTTCAGACACGTTGTACAACACGTCATAAGGTTGAGCCTCTGAGACGAAATGATTCGTCTTCGGGACGAGGAACCCTTTCAGTATTTCTCTGACACTGGTCAGGTAGCATGCAACAAAACGTCTGTAGTATTAGCCTTTGTGATAAAATCAGACTCATTAGTGTGGCGGTGACAGCTTACACACATCACACGTGTCGGTTTCCTGTTTGCTCGTCTCAGAGCCACAAAACCCGTCACCGTACGTTCCCGGCAGACTTGACATTCAACGAGTTATGGAAAGAGGTAGAGTCTGAGTAGGTTAGAGGTCTGACCTGGTTTGTAATTTTCTTTGAAAGATCAGAGTGTCATATTTTTCCTATCGTGGCCATGCCTGTGTGTGTCCCACCCATGATCAACTCTCCAGAAAGTAACAACTGTGTGGACTGAAACAACTATTTATTTGTTGGCAACAAAAAGAAACTTATTCAGTATGTTAATAAAGATCAAAAACCTCTGCTGTGTTCCCGTCACTGACTGTGACACACACACACGCACACACACAGACTTAAACCTGTTTTGTTGTCTCACAAAGTTTCATCAGCTTCCACTGGAGTTCAGTAGCTCTGCTGCTCGTGTGTTCTCTGTGCTGCTCGACGCTTCTTGATTTTTGCTGTGTTAGTTTTAATTAGCCTGCAGCTCTCTGCTGCCACTGAGTCACACAGTGAGCACTGCTGCTGTCTGACAGATGAACCACTGCAGCACACACAAAAAACATTCTGCCACAAAACTCACAAACTCAATGGGATCAGCAAAGTGTAGTGTCAGGAAAAAGATAAAAATTTCTCTGTAAAAAAAAAAATCTGATCTGATTGTTGGAAATAACATCAGGATAATAATCATGTTTTCTCTGAAACAAACGTCTGAATCAAGACATGTTACTAAGAAGGTGCTTGCTGTCGGTCTGAAGTGAAGTGGGAACCATCTCCACATCATTTCATCTGATTTATGGGGAATTATGGCGAGTGTCTCTGTGGCCGGGCCCGGGCCTGCAGCCACAGCCCGACACTTCCTTTCTCGCCATCGCTCAGGCTGACTCGCAAAAATCAGCGCTGAAAACGCACCCAGCAGGTTTTATCCCCAGTTGTAGAAGTAGATCTTCTGCCAGGTGGGAAGGTAATCCATCAGAGGGCCTGACAGACAGAGAAGCAACGGGATCAAACCCTGGCTGACGTGTTATGATACGTGGGCGGGACAGCAGACTGAAACACACTGACTGAATGAAGCCTGAACTTCTTCTAACTTGTTTATTATTCTCTTAAGTCATGGATATCTGACGGTTCACAAGAATGCTGTAGGGCTGTAAAACGCTTGTATGTGGAGGTCAGACATGAGTACTCACGTGCAACAAGCCCTATTCCTGGAACGTGATCGGCCAGGAGTCTGAGCAGGAAGAGAATCTTTTCCCTGCAGATGAAGAAACATCATCACAATGATTAAACCACAAGTCAAGCCCTAAAGAAACCAACATTCTAACAAAAACACAGGTGTATGGATGGAAAATTCATCCCACACAATTTTAATCATGACCAAAACACTGTTCCTCCACTTTCTGACAATTAACATACTAAATGTTTGATTGACTGATGGAAGTAAAACTGACTGAATAACTCCACACACAGCAGACACCCACAGACACTTACTCAGAGTATTTGTCATAGAAGGGTGAACGCAGAAGGTAGTACAGCAACAGAAAGGTTCTCCTCCTCATCTCTGCCCTCTCCCATCGGTTCTGAAATTTGGTGTCGCTGAGCACAGCAAAGCTGGAAGGAGGAAGGACAAAGAAATCAAAATGAATTCACTGCATCCCGTTTCATTAAACTGTTCAAATGATTTTGTAGAAACACAAAACAGGAGGATGAGATTTCTCATCTTTGCTTCATATTTTCTTGACTCGTGATAACTGAGTTTTCCAAACAGGACAACTAAACTCATTTCTGTGAAGAATAATGAATCATAATTAGTTCTATATTTTCTGTCTTCTTGAGAAACAGCTGACGGGGCATTTAAAATGAGACGCAGGAGGAGCTCGCTCACCTGGAGACTTCAAGGACTCCGGAGATGAGCCACGGCTTCCAGGACTGTTTTCCACAGAGTCCGAGGCAGAGCACTGAGGCACGAAGGATTGATTTAAGGAAAACAGCGACAGGAAAAAGTCTCCACAGAGACACACTGTGACGCTACAGTACAACAAAGAAACTCCAGGGATCCAGAGTTTGTATGAGGCTTGTAATTTGCGGTGTTAATGTTTGTAAATGAATATTTCAGATGTGACTAAATCTCTCCCCATTTATCCTCAGGCTTCATTTTTACAGACATCATTCCTTCTCTACAGACTCACACACACTCCGGCAGCAGTTTGCCATCTAGAGTTCAAAACCCGTTAATGCAGCACAACGTCACGACGTTCAGTCAGTGCAGTTCAAACTGTGCTGGTGCAGCAAGTTTCCCACAGAAACCCTGGAGGGTTCATTACCACATCAGGTGCAGTCTCTTATTTCTCTGCTGCACTCCGTCTCTATATTCTGATTCACCACCATATAAACACCCACTCAGATTTAATATGATCAGCAGCTTTAGTATCAGTTTACCTTCAGCCGATCTGTGCAGCGATGCTTTGTCCTAAAGAAGGATTACAGATTTGACAAAGGACATGAAAAACACAAAAGTGCAGGTGCACTGATCACATGGTGGATGGTAATAAACTATTCTTCACCTCTGAGAAAAAGACTTAAGGTTCTCAGCCATCATCACAAACAAGTGATTAGAAACAGAACGATTAAAAACAGTGTGTGTTCTCTATCTCTGTCTTTTAGGTTAAGTGGCTTTGACTGAAGGATACAGTGCACGAGCGGCCGTCCGATGTACACAGACTCAGCGATGGTCTGCTGGAGTCCCAGGGGCGTCGGTTTGCTGTGGAGCTTCTCCTTCAAGCTGCTGCTCCTCTTCTTCTGACTCTGTGCTCCCCACATCCGGGCCTGAAGGGAGGGACCTGCCACGTCGCCCAGAGGAGACACAGAGAGGGGACAGAGAGGAGACACGGAGAGGAGACACAGGACATAACTTCATTTTTGGTAAAAATATATTTTAACATATTTATCTATCTTTATCATTTTGTAAATATTTGTATACATTTCTCTATCTTTATAGATTTATGTATAGCGCGCTGAGTGCCTGTACACTGCTGCTGCAACAGTGAAATTTCCCAGTCTGGGGTCAGTAAAGTCCATCTATCTATCTCCAACCATAAAACGGCTCTGTGAGTATTCTCACCACTGCCCAGTGGCCGAATGACACGTCCTGACCTCTGACCCACAAAGCAGGCGTCATCCTGCTGCTGCTCATCACCATCGTCTGTGGAGAAGAGGAAGGACACACAACACATTCTTTAAACACGCACACACACCTTTTTCAATGTACAATGCAGCATACACTGATTTTTTTAGCACCTTGTGTGCAGCAGAACAAGCTGTAAACCCAACATTACCACCTTATAAAGCAGACATGGCTCTGTGAGGCCGGGGCTACGAGCTAAATGCTAATGTCAGAGGTCAAACAGTAAGAATGCTAACATGAGGATGTGTGAGGAGACTGATGTGTGGATACAGTCCTTATATAACGTCCTCTACTCTTTAAAGAAAAGATTAAAAAAAAAAGATCTTCATTAAAGATCAACGACAAACATTTTAATCTGTTTGTGGAAGTGATTCAGCAGCTGGTGAGAGAGGGAGAATAACTGACCCCCACCGCCAAGCTCTGCACCTCTGTCGAGGGGGATTATGGGAGGTGAAGTCTGGATACCCGATTTATACCACAGAAGAAGCACGATGCGAAAAACTGTCCTGAGGAAGAACAAGAGAACAAAACTAGGTGAGAGGAAGGAGAGTGGACACGGACTGTCAGAGATACATCACGTGTTTAACTGCTTCTTTCAGTCTTTTATTATTTAAATGTTTCTTCAATTCAAAATTTGAAAGGTGATTTTGTTTTTTTTTAACTCTACCAGAGGTCACACGAGTTCTGACGCATACTTAAAAATCTGAATGAGTCCGATCACCAGCCAGCGGCCGACTTCACCCCACAGCTTGCAGGCTCCCATCTCCAGGAAAACCTCCACGTACTCCAGCACAGACAGCCAGGTCAGGAGCCTCTGCTCGGAGAGAGACTGAACACAGCAAAACACCAGGCAGGGACAATCGTGAGCAGTTTCACTTTGAGTCAACAGCACAGAAATAACGTGACACTCAAAGTGAAACTGAACTCCTCGTGTTTGTTACTCCAGTTGCCACAGCTGCCGCGTGGTCCCTCAAGGAATCATGTTGCCACAGAGAGGCAGTCACACACGTTAATGACAACAGTTAAACATCCTGATTTTCAGTCTAATCCAGTCTCAATCCACTGGCCTCTATAAACACCATCAGCCTCTGTGTCTCCTCAAAGACACTGACGCAGCAAACAGATTTTTCTGTGGATAAAATCTGAGATTCTGGGAAAATCATCAAGCGGTGCTCACCACAGGGAAGGCACATCTCAGCCCTTTACGCAGGATGCTGTCATTGAACAGCACCAGGAGATTGGAGGCAGAGTACACTGTAAAAAAAAAAGAAAAGAAACAAAGCTGTGAAGAGGAAGTTTATTCAGTCTGAACAGTACAGAAACTAAACCCTAAACCAGATCCAATACTGCACAGATCACAGGGGCTAAGAGCAGGCCCAAGAAAACAATTCAGCAGATGGTAAACTGGCCATGAAGGGATGAACATGGTCAGCAACAACACAAACCACCTTCACTTCACTACCTGATCCTTTAAACCTGGTCTATCAGACAAGTGCATAATAAAGCTGTTGTTGATCTTAAATGATGAACTGGCCTGAAAACAGCAACTGTGCTGAAGAGTCACCTTCACTCACCCAGTTCAGATATTTCATGGGAATCTGCAAAGCGCCCTGGAAAATAAGAGTCACAGCACGTTATTCATTATGTGTTGAGAACATCAAACACGTGTTGTCATGTGCAGCGTAAATACTGTAGAAAGAGTCACATTTCTTTTCCAGGTGAATGCAAACGTTTGATCCCAGGAAAATGACAAATGCTGTGGTTTTATTTTGGTGAAAAGACGTAGATGATGGGAGATAAGGAGAACTGTGGGAGGCAAGACAAAGATCTGGAAAAACTTTCAGATAAAACTGAAGTTCTGCTGGAGGAAGGTCTCAACATCTGAGGTTTGCAAAGCAACATCTGGATGAGACAGGTGTGCACGGGCCCCAGTTTATGTTTTTTTCTATTTTTTAAGTTCATGAATTAAAAAGTAACAGTAGATTAATGAATGATTATGCGGGAGGGGCTGTGTTAAATTCTTTCCACGTCAAAAAATCATCAACATGTCATTCTGCAAACTTTTGCTCACAGATGTGAAATAAAACCCATCTCCGGTCGGGCTTAAGTTCGCCGCAGCTGCGCGCTGGCAGGAGCGAACCCGGGCTGTTCCACGTCCTCTGTCTGTGGACTGACAGTCTGTCCCGCATCGTTCGGCTCAGAGACAACCTGCTGTGACTGACCTGCGATCAGGTATGACAGCGTCCGCACGGTGCTCTCCAGCTGCGCGGTGGCCGCTGGGTTTCTCCGCACATACTCGGTGTAACGCTCGTAAACACGGGTCAGTTTGTCGATGTGCTCTTTAATGTGAGACATTTCCGCTTTAACTCACTGAACGCTGGCGAATAAACTCCTCATTTAGCCGCTGCGCTCACACTTTGTTACTTTCCTCCGTGGTTTGTTTTCGCATCAGTTCTTTCAAACTAAACAAACTTCCGTCAGGATGAACCGACAGTCATTTGCGTCCCCCCCTCTCCCCGGCTCAAACACATCAGTTCCTGTTCCCGGCGTCAGTATTAAATGCACGAGTTCGCCTTCCGGACACGTTATTGTTGCATCAGCATCCAGTCATTCAGCACAGTGGCAATGTCGACCTCCGGAGAGCCAGGTACAGCAAATAATGTTTGTTTTTCTCCTCAGGTGCTCTTTGCTTGAAAATCCACGGAAAGGCCGTGACAGCACGATTTAATGGGTTTTTACCAACTGTCACCACCGGTGAGCTAACATTAGCTTTGTTAGCCCGGCAGGAGAGCCGGTTAGCTGAAGGTAACGCTGTCAGTGAACGACAAGCCGAACCCGCGTTAAAAAAGTCTGCCCTTTAAAGTGATAGTTAACGGAGCGGAATGCGACGGCAAAGACTCACGGGTCAACAAACACGGTTCAGGTTATGTTCTGGTTTTAAGGCACACGTTCTTCATTGCAGCACACGTTTCATACCAGCAGTATTTTATTAAAAAACTTATCAGTTCAGGTGTTGTAATTGGTCCAGAATTTTGAATGGAGTTTGGTTTGACCTGTAAAGCGAACGGCAGCTTTTGGCACCGTGCTATGCTACTTTAAAAATCTGATGAAAATTAGCTTTAATCATTTAACAGTAGTCTTATTCTGAGACTCTTATATAGTACCATGAGAATAAAATGCAGCATGGCATACACCGCTGCTATAACAACAACTCTGTGTCTATGGCAGCCTGAAATAAAGACAGTATATTTATTCCATTAACATTACGGTCACCTGAACTGATGCAACTGCACAGGTTATAACGGTACGGTGGTTATAACGGTGGGAGGATGCGTTGATCCAAAATCTGCTAAAATCCTGCAGATATTTCCAGTGAACATTAACAAATGAATTGAGGCTTTAAGTTAACTGTTAGATGGTTTTTGTTTTTTTTACTTTTTAATAACTGAGTTTTATTTAGTTTTTATTTTCACTTTTGCTTAGTTGCATCATCCAGTTTGATGCCTTCACTTTCTGTTTGACTCTCACTTTGCTTTACTCTGTCCCTGTAAAGTTTCAAGCACAGACCTTCTTTGTATTATTATTATTATTAATATTATTATTATTATTATTATTGCTCAGCATGTGAAAACAAATCCTGTTGATGTTTTTCCATGCTGACTATGATATTCTGATCATCTCTTTAATACTTTCTTTATTCTCTTTAATACTCTTTTATATAGTACCATGAGAATAAAATGCAGCAGGACATACACCGCCGCTATAACAACAACCCTGTGTCTATGGCAGCCTGAAATAAAGACAGTATATTTATTCCATTAACATTACGGTCACTGAACTGATGCAACTGAACAGGTTATTACGGTATGGTGGTTATAACGGTCTTCACATGTGGGAGGATGTGTTGATCTAAAATCTACTAAAATCCTGCAGATATTTCCAGTGAACATTAACAAATGAATTGAGGCTTTAAGTTAACTGTTAGATGTTGGGTTTTTTTGCCTTTTTACTTTTTAATGACTGAGTTTTAGTTAGTTTTTATTTTCACTTTTCCTTAGTTGCATCATCCAGTTTGATGCCTTCACTTTCTGTTTGACTCTCACTTTGCTTTACTCTTTTTGTCTCTGTAAATGTTAATGGTTTAAGCACAGACCTTCTTTGTATTATTATTATTATTATTATTATTATTATTATTATTATTATTATTATTATTGCTCAGCATGTGAAAACAAATCCTGTTGATGTTTTTCCATGCTGACTATGATATTCTGATCATCTCTTTAATACTTTCTTTATTCTCTTTAATACTCTTTTATGTAGTGTCATGAGAATAAAATGCAGCATGGCATACACCGCCGCTATAACAACAACCCTGTGTCTATGGCAGCCTGAAATAAAGACAGTATATTTATTCCATTAACATTACGGTCACTGAACTGATGCAACTGAACAGGTTATTACGGTATGGTGGTTATAACGGTCTTCACATGTGGGAGGATGTGTTGATCTAAAATCTACTAAAATCCTGCAGATATTTCCAGTGAACATTAACAAATGAATTGAGGCTTTAAGTTAACTTTAAGTTAACTGTTAGATGTTGGGTTTTTTTGCCTTTTTACTTTTTAATGACTGAGTTTTAGTTAGTTTTTATTTTCACTTTTCCTTAGTTGCATCATCCAGTTTGATGCCTTCACTTTCTGTTTGACTCTCACTTTGCTTTACTCTTTTTGTCTCTGTAAATGTTAATGGTTTAAGCACAGACCTTCTTTGTATTATTATTATTATTATTATTATTATTATTATTATTATTATTATTATTATTGCTCAGCATGTGAAAACAAATCCTTTTGATGTTTTTCCATGCTGACTATGATATTCTGATCATCTCTTTAATACTTTCTTTATTCTCTTTAATACTCTTTTATGTAGTGTGGTGAGAATAAAATACAGCAGGGCATACACTGCTGCTATAACAACAACTCTGTGTCTATGGCAGCCTGAAATAAAGACAGTATATTATATGTATTCCATTAACATTACGGTCACTGAACTGATGCAACTGAACAGGTTATTACGGTATGGTGGTTATAACGGTCTTCACATGTGGGAGAATGTGTTGATCTAAAATCCTGCAGATATTTCCAGTGAACATTAACAAATGAATTGAGGCTTTAAGTTAACTGTTAGACGTTGTTGTTTTTCTTTTTTCTTTTTACTTTTTAATAACTGAGTTTTATTTAGTTTTTATTTTCACTTTTGCTTAGTTGCATCATCCAGTTTGATGCCTTCACTTTCTGTTTGACTCACTTTGCTTTACTCTGTCTCTGTAAAGTCTTTTTCCATTCTGACTCTGATATACTGATCATCTCTTTAATACTTTGTAGTGTCATGGGAATAAAATGCACATACACTGCTGCTATAACAACATCACCCTTCTAATGAGGGTTGTATTGATAGGTAATTCATTAAGCTTTGCATTGAGCCTAATTAACCCTGTGTAACTCTGTTTTTTAATAGTTTCTGTTATTAGGAAAAACTTGTACTTTAACTGCACGCACTTCTGTTTTATGTTCAAGTTTTTCTGGAACAGTGAAGATTATCAAGGCAAAGTTGTTTTTCTCAACAGTCAGTTTCCTTTTTACATGAATGGAGAAAAGAAATGGAAGTTTCTATTTGACTGTTTCCCCCTGGGTTTCACTCTGGGTTCAGTCTTAGTGAGTGTGGTTGGATAATCCAGAGATTATGTGGCCCTCCGATCAGATTTATTGATCGACGATTAGATTTTCAGAGCTGTGTTTATTACTGTACTTTTATTTCTTCCTCCACTGCAGACTGACAGTTGAATCAGACATTGTACATCCAGCACCATGTACAGAGACAGTGTTAACTCTGCCAAATCAGTCTTTAACTCGGCACCAGTTTCATGAATCCTGCTATATCAAAGGAAGAATATGGTTTTTTTGGACATCAGGAAATTTTAGTTTACATTATTTGAGTTGAAAATGTGCTGACTTCTTGCTAAATGCTAAATTACTCCCTGTCTTTGAGCCTGATCTTGCGGTTTCTGGTTTTCCCACTGTCCAGGCTAAACGTGTGCTGCTGCTGTCCGTGTTTCCTCTGGCTGTTGCAGCGGCAGCGTCTGTAATTCTTTGCGAACCTTTGTCCTCTTGTTTCTGCAGCCTTTGAGTTTGGCTTCTTGCTACAGATAAATGAGGAGGCTGCGCTGGCTGAGGCCCTGAATGACTACCTAACCTCACGCAGCTACCTGGCTGGGTTCAGCCCCTCCCAGGCCGACCAGAAAGCCTTTAAGCTCCTCCACAGGCCCCCAGACCCACAACATGTCCACACTCTGCGCTGGTACAGACACATAGCAGCTCTGCAGAAGGACCTCAACTCTGAGAGCAGCAGTGAGTAGACAGTTGAAGGCATGAGCAGGCTAGACGTGATCGTGGTCCCATAACCTGGAGGTCCATCAGCCTGGATGTGGAGGCTGTCTGAGGCCCCTTATGCGGGAAAGACTCTTGTTAATGAAGCTAAAATCAGTTTCACTTTTCTTGTTAGTCACAGTGACGTCAGTGTGTGTGTGTGTGTGTGTGTGTGTGTGTGTGTGTGTGCTGCCTGCAGCCGAGGGCTGAGGACAGGTTATCGCTGTTTAAACAGAATGACAGCAGCTGCGACAAACCAAACCAAACTCCAGCGTCAGGTTTGCTCACAGACACCTAACTAAAGAAAACCTGATGTTGTTTCCAGTAGGGTTTCACTGCATGTGTTCAAAAACATGTGAATGCAATGTGCTGTGCCTGCCGGGCGTTTGTGCAAGCTGGATGTGGCTTTGACAGCTGACTGCCTCCTGGCTTTAAAGTGCGTGTTTCTTAACTGTGCACATGCAGTTGCATTCCTTTAAGAATAAGAGGATCCTTCCCGTTTGTTGTCTCACAGATTCCACTCTCTTTTCCTGACCAGCGCCACTAACGTCAAGCTTGTTCAGGTCTCACACTCTGAGCCAAACACTGGAGCCTGTAGAGGATTTTTTTAATGGAAACTGAAGCTTCACAAATAAACACAATGACACTTGTTGGGTCATTTTACAAGTTAAACTGGGAAAGTTGAAATGAGTCGAACCTGATTGTTTACTCTGGAGAAAGGACTTTTACTCCGTGGCTTTGGGATAAATGAAAACATCCTTCCACTGTGGATGCTGCTGTTCACCTGCACCATGATATCAAGACTTCCTCTAAAGTTTAAAACCAGGCCTGTTCAGGTGAAAACAGATGAATAACAGCACTGTATCCTGATGCTGTGAGATAATTAACTGCGTTGGTCTGAATAAAATAATACTATTTTTGTTCTTTGTGGTTTAAAAGCCAGATGCTGTCTGAATTATAAAACATTTAATTGGCCAAATATGATCTGTCTCTCTGGCTTAAATTAGATTCAGTTCAAGGAAAATAATAACTTCTACTGTGGACTATGTTTTCCTCCTGATGTTTGAATTTGTCATTTGCCTTTTGAACCTTTTTGATCCCTGAAACATTTTCAGTTAGCTGTTAACTGATGCAAAGGGGCAACGGCTCAGACCCATGTTCACCGTCCTCCTCTTGTCGGCAGCAGTTGTTTCCTCCTCCACTGGCTGGTGTACAAGGCAAACTGATGTGTTTAACATAACGTGAATGTAAAGAGCCTATGTCACATTTTTATGATGGCTCAGGTTTTTTTCTTGAGACGTTATCAGTGAGTCTCCTGCATGAAGTGGCTTTACATTCCTGTATATAGCATGAGGACAGGGATAAAACATTTGCATTAAATGTAAAAAAAAAAACAAAAAGGTCAATTTAAGCAAACATTTGCTCTTTCTAACTTTTTTTTTCTGTGTGTGTCTTTTTAATTCCAGTGAAAGGAAAGCGGGTTCAGCCTGCATGGTCTCCACCAGCAGGAAGTGACGTTCCTCAGCTTCAGCTCTACAACAGCCTGACGAGAGCCAAGGTTGGTTAGAGGCAAAAATCAAAACCACGTCTCTGTGATACAAATCAAAATTAAGAACATTATAATATTTAATTTTTCTTGTTGTGAAGATTAAAATATTCTTTTGTTCTAACGTTGGGGGTCAAGACATATGTTTTTCTTTGTTTCTTCATTTGGATTTAGTCATGGGTCCGTTGTGGTTTTGACAGGGGACAGACTAAATGTCTCAGTCCTCACCCTCACTATGACTTTCACGCCTCAGCTCATTAAAGTGCTTTGTCGTTATGTTTCAGGAGCTGTTTGTTCCCCAGAATGGGAGGAAGGTAACGTGGTACTGCTGTGGACCCACAGTGTACGACGCCTCACACATGGGACATGCCAGGTAAACAGATCAGTTAAAACCATTCAGCGTGTGGAATTCATTCAGAAATGTGCCAAGTCACTCTTCCTTTAGTTGAGTACAGTCTCATATTTTTTGTGTTATAACAGCATTTTATTTCTCTGTCTTCAGATCCTACATATCCTTCGATATTCTGCGAAGGATCCTGAGGGACTACTTCAAGTATGATGTCCTGTACTGCATGAACATCACAGACATCGATGACAAAGTAAGTTTGGTTTATAAATGAGGCTCGTTCTTCACTGGTTTGTACTTTTTTGAGTTGATAAATTGACTTAAATTTTCTAAACTTGGCCTTAATATAAATAATTAACCCTTATAATCATTTATCTTTCTGTGCTTTTATTTTTTTTGTTATCAAGATTCTGACTATCTTCATATTTTGACATCAGAATTAATTTTTCTTGTCAATACTGTCTCAAAATATGGTTTAGTGTGTGTGTGTTTTATGTATTCGTTTTTTTTTCTTTCAGATCATTAAAAGGGCCCGGCAGAACTACCTGCTCAACGAGTACAAGGCGAAGCAGCCGAGAGCTGCTCAGATACTGCAGGATGTCCTGAGTGCCAGAGGGGTAAGACCACACAGCTGTCAGCCTTTGGTTCAGTAATAATACGCAGCTGTGTGTGTATAGGTTTTGCTGTTGGCAGAGGAGGAGTGAAACGGTTAAACATGAACTGTTAGCATTAACTGAACACGAACATTAGACTGACACAAACAAGAATTCACTTCCATATTGTCCTGAATGCAAAAATCTCCAAATGAAAATAAAATGTACGTGTTTTGATTAATTGAGTTGTAATTAAAATGAAATTTAAATGTGATTGAGTTTAATGATAACAAGCTGTGATTGCTGCGTATGATTAACTGTGCAGCTCTGCCTTAAAACATCAGACCACCTTAAGGTTCCCCGTGGGTCTCTGTCTTTCACTAAAATCTGACGAAGACACTAAAAAAGTGTCTTCTCTCTTTCATTTTCAGCCCTTTCAGGCCCATTTGGCTTCAACCACGGACCCAGATAAGAAGCAGATGCTGGAAAAGCTGGACGCTGCCGTCACTGCCGCTCTGCAGCCCCTGCAGGCGGCGATGGAGAGTCAGGGCGATGATACGGTGCAGCCTCTGGCTGAGGTGAGACCGAGCAGGAGCAAAAGTACTGTTAATACAGTTTGGATTATTAATTTGCTTTACTTCTTTCTTCTCATCTTTTGAAGTAAAACAGTCTAGAAACAAAATGTTTGTAGCTGTTGCTCGAGACTCATCCTTTACTCATCCTTAACTGATCTACAGCAGGTCAGAGTCAGATACACGGAGTAGTTTTATATTAGGTTTTAAGAGGACAATAACAAATGTTAAGAAGTGACAGAATATTTCAGCGTTCCTTAACAATAAGAAGATAAACTAAGTTGTGAGCATGAGCAGCGTTAGTTTGCACTGGAATATGCTCTGCTCCAAATTTATATTTTCAGTCTCAGATTATTTGAACTGATTCATATTTCCTGTTCATTTTAAACAGCAGACATGACATAAAAAATAAGAAGAATGCAGTGTACACAGATGGTTGGTGATGAAGTTACTGACTCAAGAAAAAATATACTGATTTCAGGCGTTTTCTTTGTTTCTTTCTTCCAAGGTGCTGTTGGAGAAATCCAAAGACCTGCTGGCTGATTGGCTGGACAAACAGTCTGGGAGTCAGGTCACAGAGAACTCCATCTTCTCCATCCTCCCCAAATACTGGGAGGGAGAGTTCCATAAAGACATGGAAGCCCTGAATGTAAGTGGAAGGAAAGCAAACTGTTTTCTAAAGCAAAGACAAAGACGACGACAAAGAAGGGGAAGGAAAAAGACTTTAAATCAGTAATAACTTATGTTAAGTTCAGGCTGACAGTCCGTGTTCCAGTTCAGAGGTGTTGGCTGCCTGGTTCACAGCCAGCTCATTCTAACTCCACACCTCAGTGTTTGTTGTCCTGCGGTCACTGTGCATAAGTCCTCTCTGTGGCCTCCAGGTTCTTCCCCCTGACGTCCTCACTCGGGTCAGCGAATACGTCCCCGAGATCGTGGAGTTTGTGACGAAGATCGTCTCCAACGGTTATGGGTGAGGAAGAAACTCCCGCTGTACACAAATAATATCACACCCACACGATCTGCAACAGCATTATTGTTTTACTTATTTGGTTCTGTGATGCTTTCAGGTATGAGTCAAACGGTTCTGTGTACTTTGACACCTCGAAGTTCGATGCCTGCCCGCAGCACTCGTATGCCAAACTGGTGCCAGAGGCAGTCGGAGATCAGAAGGCTTTACAAGAGGGAGAAGGTACATTGCCACGTTTCAGTCAGCAGTCTCGCTCATTTGCTGTGACGTGCAGTTCAAAGGTTCAGTCATGTTGCTCAGATTCGTATTTTCCTTTCCTGCAGGAGACCTGAGCATCTCTGCTGACAGGCTGAGCGAGAAAAAGTCCCAAAATGACTTTGCCTTGTGGAAAGCCTCCAAGCCGGGAGAGCCTTCATGGGACTCTCCATGGGGGAAGGTGAGAGTTCAGCATAACTTTAGCATTAACTTTAGCATTAGCACGTTTTCCAAACTCCCAAAGCTCTGTCTACGTTATTCTCTTCATTTCATACACCAAAAGAAACATTTGCTTTTAATTCCATGATTTGGATCATTTTGACCTTCGATCAAACAGAAAGATTTTGTTTTTGTTCTTTGGATGTTGTGAAAGGGGAGGCCCGGCTGGCACATTGAGTGTTCGGCCATGGCTGGCTCCATCTTGGGAGAGTCCATGGACATCCATGGCGGCGGATTCGATCTCCGATTCCCCCACCACGACAACGAGTTGGCTCAGTCCGAGGTGCAAAGGCTTTTATTATCAGTTATTGAAAGTGTGTGTGTGTGTGTCCACAGTTGAAACATGAATGCTAACAGACTGAGTGGTCTTTAGATGATGAACTGGGATGTTTTTAAAGTCATTTCCAGTAAAAGAGAAAGTAAAGGAGAGATTTTGAGCTGCGCTGGTTGTTTCCTTCACAGGCGTTCTTTGAGAACGATAACTGGGTCCGATACTTCCTGCACACCGGGCACCTGACGATCGCAGGCTGCAAGATGTCGAAATCTTTGAAGAATTTCATCACCATTAAGGAGGCCCTGGCACAGAACACAGGTGACTGGTCTGGTTCTGTGTCACTGATGTTGTAGAACGTTGACTTTACAAATGATTCTAGGATCCTGACATGATTCAGTGATTCAGTCGCAGCTCCTCAGCCAGCGTCAAACCACTTTCATGTGACGGTGTCTCAAACATCGCTGACTAATGATTCCATCAGGACATTGCTGAGAGTGTGGAGAGATAAAACTCTCTGCTGTGATAAATGAAGGCGATAGAAGCTCTGAACGCGTCCCTGTGTTCCCGTGTCTCTCTGTCTGTCCGTCTGCAGCTCGTCAGCTCCGTCTGGCTTTCTTGATGCATTCCTGGAAAGACACCCTGGACTACTCTTCCAACACAATGGAGTCGGCCGTCCAGTACGAGAAGTTCATGAACGTAAGTTCACAGAAGACAGATTAGTTTGACTGTGGTGTTGATGCTGATCTGTCTCTGTTCTGTTTTCATCTGCTTCTGTCCTTTTTATTTGACAGGAGTTCTTCCTCAATGTCAAAGACATCCTGCGCGCTCCCACTGATATCACCGGTCAGTTTGAGAAGTGGGAGGCAGCAGAGGTGGAGCTCAACAACAGGTAAGACACCAACGATGGCGAGCGATGCTTTCATTATTCAGATAAACAGATAGACCTCTGAGACAGATTCAACCTGCAGGACACCTGAGCTTTGTCACTGTCTCAGGACTCACCTGCACACACTACATTTAAGTTCAAGACTAAAAGCCGTGGCTACTTTTGTCGTCCAGTTTCTTTGACAGGAAGTCAGCCGTCCATGAGGCTCTGTGTGACAACATGGACACTCGCACCGCCATGGAGGAGATGAGATCTCTGGTCAGCCAGTCCAACAGCTACATCAGCAGCAGGAAGAACTCCAAGCTGAGGCCCAACCGCATGCTGGTGGAAAGTATCGCTGCGTATCTCACCAACATGCTGAAGGTGAGGACGTTTGTACCGCCGCTGCGTTTATCACCTGCGCTCAGCTCAGGCAGCCGTGTGTTTCTGTACAAACATCAACAACAACACATTCATTAACTGCACAGCAGCACAACCCAAACTTTCCATAACAGAAGGTTTTGATAATCTCTCCTGTGGCTCCTGGTGCAGGAGCCACAGGAGAGATTCAATCATTAACAGCAGCAACCAAGAGAAGGCAGAATGATAGACCTGTTGACCTGCTGTCTGCATGTAGCATCTCTTCATCATGTAAAAACCACTAGATGGCAGCGTAGGCCTGAGCCCTCCCCCACTCCCCAGGTCCTCTCTGTCACTTTTTCAGTTTTAATTTTAAAATTGGAATAAGTGACATAATAAACTGAATTTTTTTTACTGTCTAATTTTGATTAAGTTTTACATTAATTACTAATTTCACCATGTTTCCTGACGTCAAATATGATTTCATGTTCTTTACTTCATGAGCAGTAGAATCAGCAGTTTGCATTAAATCCACTGTCCTTTGTCATTTAGATATTTGGTGCCATTGAAGGATCAGATCCTGTAGGATTCCCCATGGGAGGACAAGGCCAGAGTGTTGACGTAAGTAAAGAGACACTTTGGTGTGAATGTGTCTGTTAACATTTGATGATTGTGAGAAATTTACAGAAATTTCCTGCTTTTTATTGTTTTACCAAGGAATTGATCTCAGATACAGATTTATTAAAATTGAATGATTTTACATATAATATATAATATCATTGCTTCTGTGTTTGGCAGCTGGAGAACACAGTGATGCCGTACCTCAGGGTCCTGTCGGATTTCAGAGAGAGTGTCAGACAAATCGCCCGAGAGAAGGAAGGTTAGAACAATCCTGCTCTCCTTTTATATCTTAATAAAATACCACGTTTGCATCAAATTAAAGAAGCTGGACTCATCTGTCCTCATATTTCAACACTTTTTTCCTTCAGGGTTTAATTAAAGCCCTTTTTTAAATCTTGTCCAGTGACAGAGTTGCTGCAGCTGTGTGATGTGGTGCGTGACGACACCTTACCGGAGCTGGGAGTCCGGCTGGAAGATCATGAAGGTAACACAGCTTTTAGACTTCTATACTCTGGTTAGTCCTGTGTTTTTATACCAGGTTCAGCTAATTAAGCATGAGCTGGAGACGTGATTTAAAAAGTCAAACAATTAGGATTGACACAGCAACACTTAGTCTGTTGACTGAAGGAAAATATGTTGTCCCACAGTGACTGTGACTCAAAGTGAGTGTGTTACAGGTCTGACTACAGTGGTGAAACTGGTGGACAAGGAGATATTAATGAAGGAGAGAGAGGAGAAGAAGAAGGTAAGGGTGGAGTGATGACGCCTACTTTAACTGTGCCCTCACGGACGATTAGTGATAGTGATTATAAAGCCTTCACAGATAATAAAAACACAGTGGCTTTGCTGTTTGAAGACTGTTTGCTGCCTTGATGTTGATCAGTGATTTTTAAATACCTGAACTTTACTAATTATCATTTATAAGATTATCTGTGAGCTGTGTGTTTCTTCTTTTATAGATGGAGGAAGAGAAGAAGAAGAAGAAGGAAGAGGCTGCCATGAGGAAACATGAACAGGAGGTCAGTTACTTCCACATACAGAGGTTACGTCTTCTTCTGTGTTGGTCTGATAATCAACATGGCACGTCACTCATTTGTTGCTTCTGCTGTTTCAGATGGCTAAACTCGCCAAGATGAAGATCCCTCCATGTGAAATGTTTCGCACAGAAACAGACAAATATTCCAAATTTGATGAAACGGTAAAATTCTTTATTTTTTTATATGCGCCATTTTAACATAAGCTTTATGCCCAATTTATTTTGCACTTTAAAAAACATTAGAAAAAGAAATATCACAAAAATGTTTTTATGCTTGGCAGAGGTGGAAATGTGTTTGCTCAATTTCTGGCTCAAAGTTTGCATCACATTGACACGGACTAATCAGAATGAATGGTTTTCTTTGTTTGGTGCTCTTGTTGTTGTTGTTTACAGGGTTTCCCCACTCATGATGTCGAAGGGAAGGAGCTCAGCAAAGGACAAGCCAAGAAGCTGCGCAAGCTCTACGAGGCCCAGGAAAAATTACACAATGAGTATCTGCAGAACGGCAACTGATTCTGTTTAGAAAGTATCCGAGACCCCGCCCCACACGCACACACACACACACACACACACACACACACACACACACACACACACACACACACACACACAGAAAAACACAGAAAAGGCCACAGAATAAACGTTAAGGCCTCAGATGCTGGGTCCTGTTCATCTGTTTCAAACCAGAAAACTGCAGGAGTTTTTTTTGTTTTGTTTTTTTCTCACTGAATTTTAAAATGACGGTTATAACTGACACTTCATAACCAAATTCCATTCATAATTTTGAGAGTTTGTGTCTCTTTGTGTCCCCTTAACAGCAGAAATGAGGCACTAAATGAAGTGAGGTTTAACGATTTCACAGTGACACAGCGCGCCAACGAGTCTCTGCTCAGTGTCTCCAGAGGTTTTTACTGAAACTAAAAACTAAAACTTTTAATTTGCTGTATGATTTTTACCATCATTTACAAATTAAAGAGCGTGTCTTTAGTCTTTACAGGGTCTCAGTAAGGAGTTTTCATGAACAGCTTCAGTGCTTCTGCGTCAGAAATTGTCCACGTGTCTGAACGTCACTCCAGGGACGAGCTCAGTTCCTCTAACAGACTTTCTCTCATTTCATCCATACTCTCCTGTGTGTCCTGTGTCCAAGCATCTGTCATGTTTGTTACATTTCTTCAGGTTTTTTTTTTTATCATTTTGTCTATAAAATCTAAGAAAACTGTAAAAAAAAAATCCACAGGTTCTAACTTTCCACAATCCAGTGACATGAATTCAGATTTCTGTCTTCTGTCATATGATGAGAAGCTGGAACCAGCTTTTATTAATGAATCATCAGAGCTGCAGCTTCAGACAGAACCTTTGAATAAAAATCAGCCTTGGACCAGCGCTGTTTACACTGCCATCATTTCACCCTCTGTGGAGTTGGCTTTTTTTTTTCTAGGAATGTCACGATTTAGAAATGTTAAATCAGCAGCTGAATAAAAGGAATCATGAGGTTTTGTTGGGAACATCTGGAAAGGCTGACCTGTTGTACTCTCATTTTTTTCGCAGCATGCTAATGCTGATATTTGATGCTGTACACAACAAAAGCAGGATGATGCATAAAAGCTACAGATTTGACAGGTTTAACGAAAGACTGGATTTTAAAGTTGTAATTACTTCACAGTCAACATATACTGTAAAGAGCTGCATTTAAAGTTTCTAGTTTATTCCACTGACATTTACCAGTTACTGTGTGAGAAGATGACCAGTAGATAATATTTTAGGTAGTTCTGTATTTTTTTTTCCACACATTTGTATCAGTCTTCTGTGTTTTTGGCTCATTCCTCATTTACATCTTTGGTAACTTTTCTGGATTTGTATCATCATAAATACAAATAATCTATAGTTTTCCCATTGTCATCAAATCCCACAAAAAAGACTGAAGCACTCTCTGACTTCCCTCCTGTCTGTGGCTCTCAGCTTCAGGCCCATTGGATCCCACTGAAGATGGAAATCTTTAAAAACAGCTCAAACATTTACACACATTTCTTTTTAAATGTCTGTTTTCACCCAGACAGGAGGAAATTTTGCCCTTTGGTAAGATTTGATCTCAAAAATTGATTAAATATATCAAACAGTAGTTGTTTGGAGGAACTTTTCAATGTTTTGGTCTTTTCGTGGGATTTTTTCAGTAAGAAAATTATGGAAAATCACCAGACTTGTCCTTTAAATCTGGGCAGCTGTTTTCTCATCATACTTCATAAACGCTTTGTGCTTGAGCTTGCCTGAAAGCACATTAAGAGGAGCTTTTTATTAATCAGCCGTCCAATAGGGTTGTGTATTTTTGTACTGCTTATGAATTGCTCATGAATTGGTTATGTGACTGCAGGACTGCAGCAACACTTTCAGATCAGAGGATGCCCTAATAAAGAGCCAGTGAGTTCTACTGTGACTTCAGGAATGTTGACTCAGTGGCAAGATCATTTGATTATTGCAGTGACTGAAATTACATTGTTTTTATTTGAGAGAGGAAAGCAGATGGATCGGTATTTATTAAGCAAATATATAAAACATTCAGACTTTAAATTTTATTTCAAACTGTCTTATTTTGAAATTCTGCCGTCCACATAGAAGATGGAGCCATTCAGTGATGTTGCTGCTCAGTCTCAGTAACCACATGATCCTGTGATCCCTGTGATCTTCTCGGGGTCGACAGAGCAGTGAGGTGTGCGCTCAGGGCCTGATTAGTGGAAAATGAACATGTAGGTTTCTTATGTCTCCTTATCCTTGATACTGGGCTTGTCCTGAATGTTGGAAGCTAATTTGGCAGCGTGCAACACCTGCAGCTCTTCAAAACCATTTAAAGCTATTTACAACTCTCAGTGTGACACAGTGCATCACTGAATAGGACACACGAAAATACTTGATTTTATTTTACTAAACTTCACCTGATCCTGAGAGAGCTCCTGGAGCTGTGATTTCCTGAGGATCACATGGCTTAACAAGAATAAAGTCTAACTTTAGAGACCTGTTCACAGTTCTCCACCATCACCAGGCCTGCAGGTGTTTGTAGATGATTCTAAATTCTGAATTTAAAGAGCAGGTTTTTCATCAACTGATACTTAAATGGAAAATACAACAGACCATTGAAATAATTTACAGTAACACAAATAAATAAAAATAGATTAGCAGCTAGACTATCCCTGTTGTAGACTGTAGACTGTTGTTCTTAACCAAGGGGGGAGTTGTAGGTTTCAGCAGTGAGGATCACTTTCGCGTTCAAAAAGCTGAAGTTCCTCAGCTGCCGCTGGGGGCTGGCTCCAGAAGTGAGCAATTCTCCATTAACTCCCTGTTAAAATAGCCAACTTTACAGCCTAAAAAAAATATTTACAGCCTGGTACATTTTTTGTTTTTGGTCTCTATTGATAGTTTCCACCTCCGTGAACACTGTGAGGGGGGTGAGTTTTTTTGTACCACAACCGTTTTAGTGTTATTTAGGCTTAAAATTCTTAAATAAATTAGGGCGTGGTTACGTTGAGTGACAGCCCCATAGACAGGCACTGGAAGTTAGCTCTTTGCTAAAGCATCGGCTGGGCTAGGCGGCTACATCCAGAGGCCCACGGCTACCTCCAGCGGTTGACAGGAGTTGCAGTGTCCGTGTTTGTTTACCAATGTTCGGATAGGTTTCTGTGACAGTATGGCTTGTTGTAGTGTAGACTGTACTAACCGACCGTCGAAGGAGTCTGTGTTGCAGTTTTTTCGGTAAGTACATTTCTCAGTATTTTACCTGGATGTTTGCGCTAATTAGCATGTATTAGCATATTTTGCCGCTGGCTTATGACTTAATTGCCGATTTATGGTCACTGCTGATACAGATAGAGGACCGGAGCAGCTAATGTTAGGAACGCTGCTGCGGTGTCTTCCGTGCTCTCAGAGTCCGTTTATTGCGGCAATACGAGGCTACAATTTTATTTGGTCTCATTTTTCTGTTTAAAAAGTCCGACATTGCATGGACAGAGCAGCTCCGTCAGTCAGCGGCTGCTGTTGTTTGTGTGCTGATGTAACTGTAAATGGATAGTGGATGGATGCAGCGGTGAAAGCCGGTAAATATAAAATATAAAACATTTTAATATATTATCATCATCATTATTTTTTATCGTTCACTCATTATATATCATTAATAATAATGGCAACAATAACAATAATAATAATAATGTTTTAACTTTTTAATATATTTTATTAATATGAAATAATAATGATTGTTTCACAGTTAAATAACAGGCTAGAAATAACCCCCCCGCCCCCCCCCCCCACACAACTCCACCAAACCCTGCAGCTCCATCTAAAACCTCTCTATCTGAAACAGTCATGTTTAAAACACAGCAGCAACATTATGATCTCTGTTGTATGTTCTGTGTCGCAGTTACACGGGGTCGAGCTAGTCGGGTCGGACTCGGGGACTGAATGTAGCTGCGTGTAGCTGCCGCTTAGCTTGTTAGCTTAGCTGATTAGCTTTAGGCTAGCTCGGTTGGTCCGAGCTAAGTGGCCGGATTCTCGGCCGGCTGACCCCGGCTGACCCGTAGAGTAACCGCCTCTTCGCCAAGTATGGAAAGTACACTCCCACTAAAATCCAAGATGGCGCAGCTCCAATGCCCATGGTTTGGTCACAAAACCGACTCCCCGAAACCAATGGGTGACGTCACGGGTGCTACGTCCATGTCTTATACAGTCTATGGTTTTATGCAGTCAGTGTCCTCAACAAGGAACCTGACTCCAGTTTCTACTGTGTGTACTTACACACGGTACACAGCAACTGTCCAGGGAGGGACACATGGACGTAAAAAAAAAAACATTAATAACAAACAGACTATGAAGTCCAAGCCATCAGGTGAAAATGGAAAGAAAAAGGAAAAAGAATAATAAAACAGTTAAAAATGATTTAACATTTTTATTATTAGTAGTAGTGGTTGTAGTATTCCGTTTTTAAACCTGTGGCTCTAACCTGAGGTCGTCAGCCAATCAGGAGCGTCCTACGAAAGCTGATTCGGCCAATCAGATTTGACGGAGCGCTATTTGAAAGCTGCCCGTCTCTGCGCTGTTTACCTGCTCAGGTCGGTGCTCAAACAAATTCACCGAGTCGTTTGCTGAGGTCTCAGTTTGAACATGTCGTCTGTGGAAGTCCGTGCTGTGGTGAGTGAAGTGAATTTGTGTGTCTGTTGTAGCTCGTTCCGTCGCGTGTGAAGCGGCTGCTGTGTTACATGCCTAGCTTCTTGTTCGCCGTCTGTTCGCTGCCTAGCTTCTTGTTCGCCGTCTGTTCGCTGCCTAGCTTCTTGTTCGCCGTCTGTTCGCTGCCTGGCTTCTTGTTCGCCGTCTGTTCGCTGCCTAGCTTCTTGTTCGCCGTCTGTTCGCTGCCTGGCTTCTTGTTCGCATCTGCTTTTATAACCGTCAGACTCTTCAGTGGTGTTTTCTCAGGCCTTTGGTTATTTTAATACTTCCGTTTCCTTCTCTTTTAGCAGCTGCCCGCCGCAGAGAACCCGGTGAGGATGGGTAAACTCGCGGCAGCAGCGGGTCCGAGGAGAGCTGCTCTGGGAGAGATCACCAACTTTCCCGGAGCAGCGGTCAACACGAAGGTAACGACATGGAGGAACAACGCGGTCTGTCTCACCGTATTCCACCGTTTTATCTTTTTTCTGTGCTGTGAATCACATGAAAAACCTAAGACGAACCAGGACACAGACTGCATCATGTGTCCAGAAGTATGTGGACACCCCAGCGGTGCAGGCCCCTCACAAACGCTGCTGCTGCACATAGTGAGATACTGATCCCAGGTTCTTCCACCTCCCTCCCCCTCAAGCTACATGGAGAAATAGTAGTTATTATTTATGTAGTGACCAACCTGCACAGAGACCTGCCCCCAGACCAGTTCAGCACCGCAGGCAGACCCTATCACCCAGCATCAAACCTCACTGATGTAGAGCTGAAATTATATTTTCATTATGCAGTTTATATTTACTGTTTGTTACTGTTTCATTTTTTTTAAGATGATGGTTTTAGCTTCACAATCATGAATATCTAACAAAACAAGACATTTGCATGTACATGTGCTGAAGCGGGACACAGACTGTGAGTCAGACCAATGTGCAGTTAAACACACTGACGAGACTCAACAGAAAACTCCTAAATAAAACTGCTTGTGACTTGTTTCCTCAGAGGACAGGACCAGCCAAAGTGTCAGACAAACCATCCTGTGCCCAAAAAGCCAAACCCACTGTGGTGCCCCCAGTAGTCCAGGTCCCAGCACCTGCAGATCCTGTCCCTCCAGCTTCAGAAGAGTCGGCTGACGTGTCCATGAAGGAGGAGGAGGGGGAACTGTGCCAGGCTTTCTCTGAGGTGCTGCTGACTGTGCAGGACGTGGACGAGCAGGACGCAGACCTGCCTCAGCTCTGCTCACAATACGTCAAAGACATCTACAATTATCTTCACGTTCTGGAGGTGATTTATTCCTCCCTCAGCCAAACTCACTGCTTTCACCGTTCTGAAGTTTGTATTACAGCATTGTCTGTCTCCACAGGTGCAGCAGGCTGTACGAGCCAACTACATGCAGGGTTATGAAATCACTGAACGCATGCGAGCTCTTCTGATCGACTGGCTGGTCCAGGTTCACTCCAGGTTCCAGCTGCTGCAGGAGACTCTGTACCTCACAGTTGCCATCCTGGATCGATTTCTACAGGTAAAAAAGCTCTGAACTGTCTTTTCTCTTGTGTTTTCCGAGCTGAGTGAAAACGTTTCCTCCCGTGCTGCAGGTCCAGCCGGTGTCTCGCAGGAAGCTGCAGCTTGTTGGTGTGACGGCCATGCTGGTGGCCTGTAAATATGAGGAGATGTACGCTCCGGAGGTCGGAGACTTTGCCTACATCACGGACAACGCATTTACAAAGTCCCAGATTCTGGAGATGGAGCAGCTTGTTCTGAGGAGCCTCAACTTTCAGCTGGGACGTCCTCTTCCACTGCACTTCCTCAGACGGGCTTCAAAGGTGGCTAATGTGAGTGTGTTCATCAGTTTTCCTCAGATGGGTTTTAAAGATTTTAATGGAGGGGGAAGATGTGCTCACTGGTTTCCCACAGTTTAGGACCAACAGTGGGAAACATGCTGGATTTTAACTGGGAGTCTGGAATGAAGGGCACAGACGTATTTATACAGGTCTGAGTGCCGTGTCCATCGGTTCTCAGTGTGTGTGCTGGATGTTTCTGTCTCAGTCTGACGTAGAGAGACACACACTGGCCAAGTATCTGATGGAGCTGACCCTCCTCGACTACGACATGGTCCACTATCGTCCCTCTGAGATCGCTGCTGCTTCCCTGTGTCTCGCTCAGCTGCTGCTCGACGGGCTGCCGTGGGTGAGTTTGGGTTTGAGGTGACCGGGTTAATGTTCACAATCGGCCTCTTTGCTGCTGTAACCAGATCGTTTGGTGGTTCTGTCCTGTTACAGTCTCCTACACAGCAGCACTACTCTACGTATGACGAGGCCCACCTGAAGCCAATCATGCAGCACATCGCCAAAAATGTTGTGACTGTAAATGAAGGGAAAACAAAGTTCCAGGTGAGTTGGCTGATTTTAAAAAGCACGATTATATTTATTTATTTTTCTATCAAGTTAAACTTAAACAAGTCGTTTCTCTGCAGGCTGTCAAGAACAAGTACTCGAGCAGCAAGCTGATGAAGATCAGTCTCATTCCTCAGTTGACTTCGTCGATCATCAAGAACATGGCGGCGGCTGCTCTGCTCAACAACGCTTGAGGTGAACTTTTATATTTCGTCAGTGGACAGTTCACTTGCACTTTATTTTAGATCGATCACAACCTGTGGAGAAACTTCTAGTTTTTAATAAAATGTTTTTATAGTTTTTTTTGAGCCAAGCTTTGTGGTCTGTTCAGATATTTGGCTGCTATGTTTTTTGTTTTTTTCTTTATCAGAATATCTCTGTAGATTTTCCTCCATTGCACCTTGAACTGCACTGTCAGTCAATCCTGAGCTGAGAAATGGCAGCTTCCAATCAGAGGCTGTTTGTAACCAGCTCCCATGAAGCAAGAATTTTCTGAAGGGTTTTTTTTTTTTTTTTTTTTTTTTTTTTTTTAAACTATTATTAAATCTTGGCTTTTGAAGATTTTGTTAACAAACCTATTTATTTATTTTGAGTTTTATGTTCTACCTCAGAAGCAAATGCCTTATTTTTGTGAATGTTTTGTCGGTCAGTGCTCTGTCATTTATCTTGATGTTTCCACAGTTTGAATCGTTGCACTTGCATGTTGTGGAATTCATGGATCGTGGCCCTTTCTGGATAAATATCTGCTGCTGTTCATAAAGCTGAATAAAAGGTTTTAGATATCTTAGCCTGATTCATGTGATCTGAGATCTGGATTTCACGGCTCCAGCAACGAATAAATCCACTGAGTAACAACCGATTTTTACGTACGAACCTGTGACGCACAAATCTTAAACTTTATTGATGTGTAAATCTCCACTTTGTGAACACTTAACATCAGAGACTGTTCTGAACTTTCAAAGAGCTGCTTCCTGAATATTAAATGTTTCAGTGAGAGAAAGAGACAAAATTGTTTCAATAAATTAAAAGGAATCAAATAACTCAAGAAAAATCTGTCTTTTAACTGTTTATTACTAAAAACGATGTGTGTGTGTGTAAAGCTGACAGGTTTCGTGTGTGTGTGTGATGATGGTAAAGCCGTGCTGACTGCAGCTGGTAGCTCAGCGGTTCAGTGGCGTTTAGTTGAAGCGGACTCGGCGCATGGAGCCCACGGTGCTGTTCTGACTGCCCCAGTCTGAGAAGTTGTTGTAATCGCGCTTCTCCAGGATGTAATGAGGTCCTCTGTAGTTCGGCTCCTGATACACCACCCACCTGTGTACACACACACACACACACACACACACAGTTCAGTGTGAGGACGTCTGCTGACTTTAAATATATGAACAGTTCAGTGTCATTTGATCACAGCAGGGAAATACAGGACACCTTACATGAAGACCTCTGTTCATGAGACTTTGTCTTACATCAGACTGAAGCAGTTTGTCTTTAATTCACCCACCTCAGTGGCCTGTTAGCCCACCTGGGACAGGTTATGTCCTTTTGTTAAATGCCAGCAACAGTCACAACATGTTTGTGTGTTGTGTGCAGCCAACGATACAAAGGTGAAGTTACTCTGTGGGACGGATTGAAAGGTTTAATGGGAGAAATCCAACCCTGGCCCCTGCTGACTGGTTTGAACTCTTGGTATTGTTTGGTCTTTTGGGTGAACTCTTGTTCACTGTGTTGGACGTGTTGAAGTTTTTCACTATTCTTCAGTATATTGTTGAGTTTGATGTAATTCCTGTTCCTGTTTTATTTTGAAGCCCTGGTCCTTGTGTATCCGTTTCTAGTTCACTTCCTCTCTGTGTTTCATTTCCCACCTTGTTGATTGTCTGCCCCGCCCTGATGTGAATCACCTGTTGCCAGTCGCCCTCAGTGTATTTAAGTCTCGTTGCCTCTCCTGTCTCTCTGTCAGTTTGTTCCTGTTGGTGTTTGTACCTGTGATCCTGCCTGAGTTTGCCTCCTGTGTTCCCTCCTCCTGTTTTCCTGTGGACTTATCTCTGTTAAGAAGCCCTGAGTTTTCCTTTGAGTTTTTGTTTCCTGGCCTCATGGACTTTCTGTGCCAGTGACTTTTTGTTATTAACGAATCATTGTTCATCAGTCGTCCCTGTGCGTCTGGGTCCTGTCCCCCGTGCTCCCGGCCACAGCAGCCATACAACACTGACATTTAATCAGGGATCTGTGAACAGAGTGAGAGAAACCAGGTGACATGATGCACTTACGCTCCTCCGAGGACGCGGATGGAGGCGACTCTGTTGAGGCTGTAACGGCTCATCAGGTTGGGGATGTCGTCTTGGATCTCCATCTTCTTACCTGAGAAACCGGCTCGCTCGAAGAGCTGAGCTCTGGCAGGGTTGTTGTCCTGAAAGTAACAGACATATACAGGAAAACTGGAAGTGTCTGTGTGTGTGTCTGTGTGTCTGTGTGTGTGTTTACGTTGACCCTGTGCTGAGAGACCCAGAGCCAAACCTGTTGGTTGTTCCTCTGAAGTCAAACATCAGTGTGTCTGCACCTGTGATGAGAGTATGCGTCATGCTTCACCTGTTTGACAGAGCGGACAGAGGACACGTGGTCCACCTGAGCACACCACTTGTCGTAGCAGTTGTACTCTCCTCGGTCGGACATGTCCCACAGGTACTGACGGCCGCGGAAGTTCTCATGCTCGTAACCGACCCATCTGTAAGAGACAAGAGTCAAAGATGGATTGGGGGGGGGCACTTTGCCAGAGCTGAACAATCATCCTGTCAAAGTTCAACTGATTGTGGTCATTTTTTGTGCACTATGTCCATTAATCAAGACCATTACCAGAAAAAGCAGCGGTAAACAAACTTGAACCTTGAAATTTTGACATATTTTGACCTGTAAATCATCTGATTAAATAACAGGGTTTAGATTCATACTTATAATAACGTTATAATTGTCTAATTATGGAAATCCAAGTTTTTTGGATTTCTTAGCCTCAGGACTCATTTGTCCACCAAACTTCATGGAAGTTTGCTCATATTTAAGTCTGCTCACAGACAGATGAAGGAAACCTCCTCAGCAGATGTAGATGTAATCACTGTTGTTGTTGTTGTAGTGACCTGTCTTCCACTCTAGGTGGTGATGTGGACTTACGCTCCGCTCTCCACCTGCACAGAGTTACATCTCTCTGGGAAGTTCTTGTCACTGAGCCTGGAACAGTCAGAGCTCAGGTCCAGTCGTCTGCCGGCGAAGTTCCTCTGCTCGAAAAGGGTCACCTGAGGACAGAGACACCAGAGACACCATGGGGAAGTCACATGAATGAAAAGAGCCTGGTTTTACTGGTGAGTCAGACAATCTTCAATATTTTTTTTTTTGTTAAATACATATCTTCTCTCTGCTGGTAGAAGAGGCTCTACGACAAATCCAGCAAGAAAAGAGCACTGCAGCATTTATTCTTTCCCTCCACAGTTTTTATGCCGATAAACACGCTTGTTTATCCAGACTGTGGACAAATCTGTCATCTCTGACACAGGAAATGTTATTTTTACCTGAGCCGTGTGAAATTGTCCTCAGAAGGACCACCTGAACCTGGGAGGCCGGGAACCACTGACAAAACTTCCAGGTGTTTGTATAAATCAATAAATGAAGAACTTAAAACATCTGAAATATTTTGTTCAAAGTAAACAGAATAATGTGCGGCGTATATTTATATTGGGCTGTTAGACAATGAATCTCCCTCTAAAACTACAGACATTTCTACAGCTCTGTTTGTGCGCAGGTTAAACAACCAAGACACAATATGTTGATTAACATGCTTTACAGATTTTAGCAGGTGTATTTCTTAAAACTAGCTTCCTGTTTCCTCCTGCTTCACCTTTTTTTCAGACATGAGAAACATCAGTTTTCTGATCTGATTCTCACCAGAGAGCCTGTTTCCAAAATGTTGAACTATTCCTTTAAGATAAAAACAGACTTCTGAACAAAGTGAGTAGTTTGTTTCTTCACTGTCAGAGGAAGTAAAAGCTCTGATGTCTTTGTTAAACTGACCAGATCAGCTGAAACAATCAATTATCAAAATAGTTTCTAATGACTTTTCTTTTAATCGACTCATTGATTAATCAATGACTCGTCCCAGCTCTGTTCGGTCATGTACCACAGAACCAGTCAATTTAGGATTCTAGTCGTTTCAAATGATGTGACCCACCTCTTCAAGTTTGCTTTACCAAAATAAGTCTACATGATTTTTTTGACTCACCCTCCCACTGGACCCGTAGAAGGCACGTTGGAGCACAGACCCCAGCTTGCTGTAGATATAGAAGCATTTTTAATGAGTAATCAATCCTCAAAAATCATCAGTCAATAATAAAAACAGACGATCGAAAATCACAAAGAAATTGTTGATCTTTTAAACGTGTGCAAGTGAGATCAAAGACTTCTCTGAGAATTTCATTACTTCATTTCTTTATGTCCTTTTAGACAACACAGTTTTAATGTCTGTAAGCAGCTGTTACAGAGCAGGACTGATGCTGATGCAGTAGCATTATCGTGCTTTAGTCTTTCAAATTCAAAAACCATCTTGCGCCTGAAATGTTCGTGTGAATGTCTCCTACAACCATCATCACTCTCCAGGTGATTTTGGGGAAACTGGTGTTGGAGGAGTCACAGAGAGCAGAGCATGAGAACCAGCAGCAGGTGGGATGTGGGGCCACAGGCCCACCCACCTGGACCCCTCTGAGCGGGGCGTCTGACTCTGTGAGCCCGGCTGGTGCACGGCACCAAACATACCTGGTTTGTTGGGCTAATCCTGGGACCTTAGTAAAGATGTTCATGTCAGCTCTGCGAGGCCACAAGAAAGCCCCTTAAATACGGCGAGTGGAGGTGAGCCGACAGGTACTAGAAAGCTCAGAGTGGTTCTGCACCGGTCGTCGGGGCCCTGGCTCTCATTGATATGCTAAACACACAACCACGCTCATGTTGTCTCTCCTCTGTCCACAGCACATACACATCAGCTGCAAACACTGCAACTGCATACAGAGCACAAAAAAACATACAAACACACACACACACAGCAGCTGGAATAAATGTGTGCATGCAGACAGACAAACACCACAAGCAGAGGGTTCAGTTTCTGCACACGCACACACACAAACTGCACACTAACATGTAAATGTGTGCACAGAGTGCAGTGCCAACAGTTTTAGCTTTGAACAATTCAGCATTTTTTTTTTTTTTTTTTTAAACAGTGCTCTGTAAACAATGCGCCGTATGTGACTGGCTGTATTCATGCTTTGTGCAGGGCCAGCTCCAGCACGCTGTATTCACCCCAGAGGTCGTGACCCTGAGGGGAGCTGCACTCACAGTGGGTGGGAGGGGAGGGAGGGGAGGGGAGGGGGGTCTTCAATGGAAACATGGCTGTGTCACCTCCACGAATCTGAAGGTACAGAGTCACTGCACACACCTGATGGTTCATCAGTCTGGTTTAGAGTTAAATGGTTAATTCCACGTCTCACATGTAGAGTCAGAGGGTTTGAGACAGTTTGGACGTCCTCGACCTTCAGACGTCAGTTTGAAGAGGGATGTCCGTCACAGTGAGAAAGGGAGACGTAAAAGAAGTGAAGTGTTTGAGTTGATAAATCATTTGTGTTGTTTCCTTTTGTCTTCTGATGTGTAGATGTGTCATTTCATTGCATTAGTTTACATACATTTTCATTTATGGTGTGTTATTATTATATTGTATTATATTATAAACACTGGTGGAGTGATTGTACTCACATGATGCTGAACGTAGCTGCGAGGCACTGACTCAGGCCACAACTGACCATTAGTTTCATTACTGATTCATTTGTCAGTTACTTCCTTAATTCATCCGTTCATCAGGTCGATAACCTGTCACCGTGAAGTCGACTAATCGTTGCTGTTTTGTTTTGTTTTTTTTTTTGTTTTTTATCCCCAGTTTGTGAGTTTGTGGGATCTGTTTTGCGGTTTAATCCAGTGTGAAGCTGTGCAGCAGTGTTATGAGACCGAGCTGCACATGGATCAGGCTCATTAACATGAACTTTGCTTACAGTGTCAGAATCCCTCCTTTTTCCAAAAGATCTGTTTGCCCCAGCAAATTCACGCTCACACTTCACTGACTTCAAATGGAGCGGTATTCAGTGTGTGTGTGTGTGTGTGGGCGGATGAATAGCAGAAAATGTCCTGGATGCTTCACCGTGTTTTGTTTCTGTAACCTTGGCAGGGAACCAGTCGGTGACACCGGTGAGCGTTGACCACGTCCAGAAGCTTGGGGACGTTTCTTGCATTTTGGAGCAGTTTCCAGCAGAGACAAATGCAGCAGGTCAGACATGTATATGTGGTTCTGAGTGAGGCGGCTGGGGCTGAGACAGAGACAGAGCAAAGGGACAGATGTAGGGAGAGAAGCGGCTCAGACTTTGGCAGGAGGACTCAGAGGCAACTTCATCATTTTTATCCACTTTTTATTTTTTAATCTTGGTCGTATTTTAGATAGATAGAGAAGATAAAGAGCAGCTTGAAATGTCTCTCATCCTGACTGTGTTGGACAAACTGGCTTACTTTCTGTCTCTGGTAGCGTTTTGTGTCAGTGTGTCTTACAGCTGGCTGAAATGAAACTAGACTCTTCCTTAATATCCCGTCGGTATTTAAACAAATGAGCCTGAGGTTTGAGTTAGGATGGTTTTACTGAAAACCTGTGGACACCTGACACCTGAGCGTGAGTTTCTGAATCTTTGCTTTACTTTATCATGTCTGGGATTTGTCCTCAGCTTGTCTTGCTCATGGTAGACTGACAGGAGACGTAGTGTTGGACGCCTACGCTTTGTAAGACGAGATGATGTGAAGTCAGTGTTGAGAAGCGGCTGATTCATTTCTCTGCAGGTGTAACTGAAGACAGCGAGCTCCCTGCCAAAGATCGCCATGCTGCAGCAGTTCGTCCTGATCATGTACCATGTGCTTGCACTGGTGCTGTGTGTTTCAGCCAGTGAAGACTTTGACTGGACGAAGAATGAGAGGACGTCTTTCTACTATGGAACCTTCCCGACTGGTAGGACAGACAATTAAACACAAAATACTCCACAAATCATAGATGTTTATACTGTAAATACAGCTGAGTAAATAAAGCTGAGAACATTTTCACCCTGGAAACAGCAGACAATAGAACAACGCTGACTATGTGAATATGATCATGACATGAAGGAAACCTCCAGAAAAGCTGTCGGCCGTGGGTTTGACTGTCCGTCTGCGTCGTGCTCCTCTGCAGGTTTCTCCTGGGGAGCAGGCAGCTCTGCCTATCAGACGGAAGGAGCTTGGAACATCGATGGAAAAGGAACGAGCATCTGGGACGCGTTCGCCCACAGAAAAGGGAAAATATTCTTAAATGACACAGGAGACTCCTCGTGTGAGGGATACTATAAATTCAAGGTGATGACACTCAGTGTGAACTGATACTGTTACACACCCAAAGACATTATTCCTAAATTAAGTGATTCTAATCCTTCCATAAAGGAATAAAGTCTCTGGATCTGTTATTGTTCTTTTTATTTATTTCAAGTTAAGTAAAATACATTTCCCCACACTTTGAAAATTTTGGGGTCAACACTGGAATTTAAAAGTTAAAGATTCTGGGAAATTTGCCGCCTCTGTTTTCTTGCCAAGAGTTAGATGAGAAGATCGATGGACTCATCGTCTGTACAACAAACACAAAGCAGCAGCCTGGAGACGTTTCCCTCTGGACCGTCCAGAACCTTGTCACGTTTAAATGTGTTGATCAGAGAGCTTCAGATTTGCTGGCAGGCTGTTTTCCAGTCTCTATGCTAAGCTAAGCTAATCACTTCCAGGCTGCAGCTCCACACTTACTACACAAACATAAGAGCTGTGGTGATCTGCTCGTCTCAACATGTCAGACTCATTAACACAGAGTGTGTTTGCACAGTGTGAGACTGTGATGAGTTCATGATGTTCGTGGCACAGGCTCATCACTGACAGGCCAATGAAGGGAGCGGAGTTTGAGACACAGATGTTTTTAGTTTTGTCTTCCAGTGGTTTGAAAATGTCTTTTGTGCTGTTTGTCTTACAGGATGACATAAACCTGATGAAGGACATGAAGCTGAATCATTATCGTTTCTCCATTTCCTGGCCAAGGATTTTACCAAGCGGACTGAAAAGTAGGCAAATGCCCCGTCTTCGTATTTACTTGTTTATTTTACAGTCGTTTTTTTAGAATGACAGTGTTTGAAACAATTTGATAAATGAATGAATCGTTTCTGTTTTTGTTTTAGACTGTAATCTGGAATCATTTCCTGTTCCTGTTGTTGTAAATGATCGTAATTCCATTTTTCCCCGGCTGCTCTTTCAGGTGAGCACATCAATGAGAAAGGAATCAAATATTACGATGACCTGATTAACATGCTGCTGGACAATAAGATCACGCCCATTGTTACTCTGTACCACTGGGATTTACCTCAGGTGAGCATCAGACGCACTAAACCTTTGATTCTTGTTTCTTTTTGCTGGACACCGATGCACTTTTCGCTCCACCTGTTCAGGTCTTACAGGAGAAATATGGCGGCTGGCAGAACATCAGCATGGTGAACTACTTCAACGACTTCGCCAACTTGTGTTTTGAAAGATTTGGAAACAGAGTGAAGTACTGGATCACTTTCAACAATCCGTGGGTACGTGAGGCTGAGGAGAGATGGAGAGATGCCTTCACACTCTCGTGAACAGATGTAGTGTTTGATCTGTGCATCACAGAGTTTTGTGTTTTCTCTCGTGTTTTCAGTCAGTTGCTGTGGAGGGATATGAAACAGGGGAACATGCACCGGGGCTGAAACTGAAAGGAACGGGAGCTTACAAAGCTGCTCACCACATCATCAAAGTAAGACTGAGGAGGTGATGCTCTGTGTGTGAAAACCTCAGTGCAGGTTGAACCAGCCATTTTCCGCAGCCAGCAGCAACATGGACTGTATGTATGATACTGGTATTCACTGCGGTTTTGTTGTTGTTGTCCCCGACATTTTGTGGGATTTAAATTTCTGCTTCTCATAATGAACGAACCTAAACAGACATCAGAGACGTGTCCTCTCTGTCTCTCTAACAGGCACATGCTAAGGTTTGGCACACGTACGACATGCAGTGGCGAAACAAACAAAAAGGTAAAAAGGAAAACTTACTTGGTTTTGGCTTTTTTTTTTTTTTTGTGGCTGAAGTCAAAGATAAACGTTCCACCTTGCTGGACAGTGAAGTTGTTGTGTGTGTGTGTCCAGGCCTGGTTGGGATCTCACTAACAGCTGACTGGGGTGAACCGGTGGACATCACCAACCAGAGGGACATCGAAGCGGCAGAGAGATACATCCAGTTCTACTTGGGCTGGTTTGCTACTCCCCTCTTCAACGGAGACTACCCCCAAGTTATGAAAGATTACATCGGTACGTCGCTGACACACATCGTTCCTGTGGTATTTTAGGAAAATGTGAAACACAAAGAATCAGTCATGTAACTACCATCTTTTGTTGTTCAGGTTGGACTAGCTGGAGAACATGATTTGACTTTTACAGTTGTGCATCAAGCAGCAGAGTTATTTGGAGACTTCATGTGATGTTTTACATTATGGCAGTGGTTCCCTACCTGCAATATAAATCTGAGGAGTCAGGAGTTGATAGGAAACAAACAAGAAAAATGCTACACAAACTTATCTGACATTCACAGGCACGGTGTCTGCTGACACTCCTCTTTCTCCACTAAGTGTTTTGGACTTTCGCCTGTAGGCAGGAAGAGCGGCCAGCAGGGCCTGGGAGCTTCACGGCTGCCCGTCTTCTCGCCTCAGGAGAAGAGTTACATCAAGGGAACCTGTGACTTCCTGGGCCTCGGCCACTTCACGACCCGCTATGTCACCCAGAAGAATTACCCATCAGGCCTTGGAGACAGCTACTTCACAGATCGTGACCTCGCTGAGCTGGTTGACCCACAATGGCCCGATCCTGGCTCCGAATGGCTCTACTCTGTTCCCTGGGGATTCCGACGCTTGTTGAACTTTGTCAAGGTGCAAAACACAGATCTGATCAGATCGGTCAATACAACACACACACACACACACACACACACAAAGAAAAGAAAAAAACACACTGATCTCATAATATAAAGACAAAGCTTTTGAGGAAATGTCTCCTAAAACACAAGACACAAGACACGGTTCACCCTGTGTGAAATTTGTTGAATAAGTAAATATGAGTTCATATTCATACAAACATATCAGTGTGTTTTCCATCTAACTTGAATGTAACCTGACGACAGACCCAGTATGGAAACCCCATGATCTACGTGACAGAAAACGGTGTGTCAGAGAAAATGCTCTGCACCGACCTCTGCGACGACTGGAGAATGCAGTACTTCAAAGACTACATCAACGAAATGCTCAAAGGTGAAGCAACATCTCGGCTGATCGTGGAGATCACGTCACAAAAGTACGATTTTACTGTCCGACGTGAAACTCAGAGTGTCGTCTCTCTGCTCTTTGTTTGTCTTTGTCCATTTCACAGCGATTAAAGACGGAGTAAATGTGAAGGGCTACACAGCCTGGTCTCTGCTCGACAACTTTGAGTGGGATGAAGGATACTCGGAGAGGTTCGGGCTCTTCTACGTGGACTTCAGGAACAAGAACAAACCCCGGTACCCGAAGGCCTCTGTCCAGTACTACAAACGCATCATCAGCTCCAATGGCTTTCCCAATCAGAGAGAGGTAAACTCCAACAACACGCTCCACGTTTAAAACTCCTCCGGAGGACAATGTGTCACTGTGAGATTTTATCGGATCTTCACAGGTGGAGAATTGGAGGAGGAAAGCTGTGGAGACCTGCTCTTCCAGTAATCAGCTCCTGGCTGCAGGTTAGTACTTTAAAGCATCAAAGTGTAGGCTGTGAGAAGCTAGGTGGGGCCAAACAAAGAAAAATTCTGTCTCAAGCTTGTTATTCCGCTCTCTAACAGGGTTTTTCTTTGCTTTGCCCCTCCAGCTAGAAGAAAATCCCAGGGAGATCAGGAACATGCAGGAATGCAAAAGGCTTGGCCAGTGCATGATGAAGTTTAGGTACAAGAGCCGAAATGTTGCTGTGTGAGATTAATGTAAATAAATAAATGGAGAAATAACACAGATAAGTTTTAATGAATCTGTAAGATGAATTGCTTTCCTGTATGTTTTCACGGCCCCACACACGGCCAGATTCACCTTCTGAGGGGCCCCGGGCAAAGACCTGGTCCCCATCATACATGGCACTTTCATGATTTCCCCACAGTCTCAGAAACGCTCCAGACGTAATCAATTAGAACAGACAGAAAATTCACTGGCAACAAGTTTGATAAGTGTTTGATCGTTCGAATCTTTTTTTAAAGGAAAAATGACAGAAACTCACGTGTTCCAGTCTTAAATGTCTGAATTCTAGTTGTTTTTTCTTATTTATCTTCACCTGAGCTTCAGAGATTAATGATGACATTTTGTTCTCTAATTGATTGATTGGTTATTAAAGGAAAAGAATGGACAGATGTATTGATTATGAGAACTGCTGGCTGCAGCCTTACAGTTCTCCTGTGATGGAAAAATATAACCTTTCTGTGGGTTTTCCTCAGCCTTGGGTCCATGGCAGCCCTCTCCTGGGACTGTGTGTGGGTGTGTGTGTGTGTGTGTGTGTGTAGGTGTTAACACACACCTTTACTTACATTTCCATTCACGTGTTTCAGATCCACTGATAGGCCACATGGAGATGGTCACAGAGATTGTGGTTCCCACCGTGTGCACGCTCTGCATCCTCCTCAGTGCAGTCTTCCTCATGTTCCTGCTGCGAGGACGCCTCTGAGACAGACACACACACTCACACACACACTCACACAAAGGAACAGTCACATCATCTGTTTTTATCAAGCCAGACATCAGTGGCCTTGAAGCTGAAGATATGAACCTGAGAGTGACTCCACCGCTGTAAAACTTTATCCTGTCGAGAGCATTTTGTTGATTTCACTGTCCTGCTGTTCTGTTTTGAATAAACAGACTTTTTCAGGTTGTTACCATAAAGTCAAAATAGCCAGAACTCTGTCGTGACTCTGGAAGAATTAATTCGAGCTTGGTATATGATTATTATGATTATTATTTATTTTTTAACAAACTGGTCTTGTGTGGTTTTTGATGTAGCTCAGTTTTAGAGGCTACTCAACCTGACTGCAGAGAGGAGTTGGTTTATTGTCAAGCTGTAAAATAAAGGACTAAGAATGATGGCGATAAAGTGCTGTACTCTCTGTGGATCATTAAACTTCAGTTAAATTCATTTTTCAGAGGAGGATGCTGAGTCGTTAATGAGTGAAGAATCTTTGTTTTTATATATTTTCTTGATTATTATATTTAAGGTGAATTAAATGAAGCTGCAGTCAGACAAAATTTAAAGAAACGGGTTTTCCGTAGAAGCGTTTCACCCTTCAAATTAAAAGCCCCAGAAATATGAGACGATCACAAGGAAGGTAAACACTGAAAATGTCACAGTGATGAGCACGCAGTATAATAATAATCTGAATCATGGTGAGGCTTGTTGGAAGTAGAATTCTTGACTTGAAACATCAACATAATTTTCTTTTAATATTGTTTATTTTCCATTTTGCTTATTTTCATTTGACTGTTAAATTTAACTTTACAGAATGGTTTAAATTTAGTTTCAGCCCTCTTCACATTGTCAGGACATAAATCCAGAGTAAAAACACTAAATCCCATTATTTTAATTTTAATTTTTCGGCCTCTACAATCAGCCTTAAAAATTTACCTTACATGTTTTATCACCTTACATTAGATTTAACGGTAAGTTTGTTGGTTTGACATAAATAGTTTTGATCACAATTCTTATGATGCTCTTTCGATGTATGAAACTTTGATTTGTGTCTGTTTTGATATGTATTTCTCCCAGTTTACACACACACACACACACACACACACACACACACACACACACACACACACACACACACACACACACACACACACACACACACACACACCATTCTAACCGGTAACAATTGTTGCTGGACTTTTATTTTGAAAAAAAGCGCAGCTCCGTACCGGAAGTTGCCGTCGCTGGAGTTGCACCGCAGGTTGGTTGCTCCGCTGACTGCACAGCTCCTGACCGGTATGATAATGTGTCGTTTTATTGTAGTAATTATGTGGTGTTTTATAATCATAACGCTGTGAGGCTGTGGGTTGAGTTGTTTGTTTGACCATTTCGCTGACAGCAGTTGTCTTATAGGTTAGCTATCTTAGCCCGGCCCGTAGTTAGCTTAGCACCGACAGCGCGTTGTTAAAGCTTTTGCAGCTACAAACTTTTGTGAGAAATAAAGTGAAGTTCGCCTCAAAGTTCACACAGAGACGTGAGTGTCCGTTTCACCCGGGCTGTCCAGCTCCTCCCGGCCTCCCTGTGAGCCGGTCAAACCGGAGGAAGGACGGTTTTTACACTTTGTGTTTTGGCGTCATGTTGGTTGAGTTTACCGCCTTCCTGTGGATGAAGCAGAGGTCGACCGATATTTGCCTCTTTTCATGGCCGATACTGTTGATGCGCTAAGGAGGAGTGATAGCTGATCAGGGGCCGATACTCTTATTATGGAAAACTGAGCCGGTGTTGATATATATATTGGTATTGATATTAGCTTCTGATGAAGCTAGAAGCTCAGACTTTATGAAGAACAGACGATGTGTGACCGTCCACATACTTACGGCCTGGACTGGGATTAATGTGAAGGTAATACCAACATTGCTTTTTACAGCTGATTGTGACTGATACAGCTTCTTTCTCTCCTCCAGGAGTTACTCACCATGCTCAGCTACCACAGCACAGAGGATGAAGCTTTCCCCCCGCTCCCACCTCCTCACTCCCCAGGCCAGGGAGGACAGGAGGAGGGAGACTCTTTTGAAAATGGTGAGAAGAAGAATGAGTTTTAGCTGCTGTGAAAATCCATCAGTTAACAGAATATTCAATAGGTATCGAAAAGACTGTCAACAAGGTGATTGTAGGCCACCGGCCCTGTTGTCATGTGCTGTGGTTGATGCAGGGAAGGAAGACGGCGACGTGTCCAAGCTGGCTGAGGTCCCTGCTGCTAAAAGGAAAGGAGTGAAGAGGCCACAACCCAAGCTGGACTCTCAGAGGTGCTTCAGACACCAGAGCTCTTACATTAAATTCATCCAGATGACAACACAAACTGTGTTGTCAGCTGAAAAGCCTGAGGCAGTACATGACTTGTTGTTTGTTACAGGCTGTGTTATTTAATGGCAGCTCCACTTAACATTATGAAGATAATTTGTAATCTTACTGGAACTAATTATATTTTATGAGAATCAGTGAATTATTTAACCGTAACATTTTTTTTCCTGCTGACTTGCAGGTTTTAAAAAGTGCTCCAGATTATTGCAAAGAAAATAACTTTGCATTTTTCAGAAACACATTTACAGATTCAGTCATTTCTGCATCAATTAGAAAAAGAGTCAGGATCCTGGTGGGGCTGGTTCTCCTAATTCCCATTCTGTTTAACTGTAAACCTTTTTATATAAACAATAGATCCAATGAGTAAAGTGACAGTGCAGTTGATGGTGATGAACCCACAGAGATGCTTTGTTGTTTTCAGCATTGTTTACTGTCTCTGTCACGGCAGCAGCTGTTCTCAGCACAACGCTCTGGAAGCTGTTCTCCACCTGCCCAGAACATGATGACAGAGTTAGCAGCTAGCTAGTGCACAGCTAAAGAGCCAGATATTTCCCTCGGGAGCGGGTGGAGGCCAAACCAGAGCTACAGTGAATGCTAATGTTGCTCTGTGTCTGAATGTGTAAACGGGAAACTGTTTGCTAACGTGTTCGCTGCATCGACATGCCAGAGCCCACAGCCTGTTTCTCTGCCCCGCTGCCTGTTAGCCACAGCTTCTATCGATGCAGGTTTAAGGTTGGATCAGTTATTGATTAGAAATAAAATGTTTATCTTTTCTTTTTCTTTTTTTTTTTTCAGGCTGATCTCAGAAAGAGGACTTCCAGCTCTGCGGACGCTGTTTGACGATGTCCATTTTAAAGGCAAAGGTCATGAGGTAAGAACTGACCACAGATCAGTGAACAAAGTGAAACACAGCAGACGTGTGGGGCAGTTCATATGAGTCTGAACCCCATGATGCGTTTGTGTTTGTCCAATCAGGCTGCAGACCTGCGGCTGCTCATGCAGAAGATGGAGAACTGGGCCCACAGGTTGTACCCGAAGCTGCAGTTTGAAGACTTTATTGACAAAGTGGAGAAGCTCGGCAGCAAGAAGGAAGTGCAGGTGGGATGAGGATATTTTTTTTACGCAGTCTACAAGATTTCTATGGTGCATATTTAGTAATGCCTTTTTTTTTTTTTTTGTATTGGCAGACTTGTCTCAAACGGATACGACTGGACATGCCACTGACACACGAAGATTTTATGGGTAAAGATGGAAAGAGATTAAATATAAATGAAATACAAGTGGTTTGTGTTCGGAAATGATTTAATCTGTAAAATGTAGACATGATGCAGGCAGGGGATCCAGTGCATGGTCAGTTACCAGCTGTAAGCTCATGTTACTCCCATGTGTGGACATATTGTACAGGAAGCTGTTTTAGTTCCGTTTGCTGTTAAATCAGTGGCCAGTGAAACTTGGAACCTCTCAGAAATCGGTCACATCCATCAGATGGTTTTTGTTTTGCCTCGTGATGCAGCTCACAGGTTTGAGGCCATGCAGCAGTAATGACTGTGGAAGTGAAGGTTCAGATTCACACTGTAAATCCACTGTGGTTTTAGGTGCAGGTGACGAAGAGGCAGCACCTGAAATGCAAATATTTGGAGATCCTGATCCATTTAGCAGAGAGAGGCTCCCTGATGACGTACCAGGGCCGGTTCACTCTACCCCAGCTCCATCTGGTCCACCTGCCCCCTCCCCACCTGCCCCCTCCCCAGCTGCCCCCTCCCTGACCAAGGAGCAGCGCAGACGCATGGAGCTGAACAGACAGCGAGCCCTGGAGAGGAGGCTCGCCCGCCAGCAGCAGCAGACAGGTGAGAGGCGCTTCGTCTGTTCAGTGATGGACAAAGATTCACCTGGCTGCACCTGGAGCTTCCAGTAAACCTCACCTCACCAGTTTTAGCTGAAACAGTAACTTCAGTCAGCAGAAAGTTCATCAGTTAACTCAATAATCAGTTTAATGTTGAAAGCAACTTTTTCAATATGAGGATTTGATACTTTCATTTGTGATAAACTGAAAATCTTTTGGACAAAACAGGAAGATTCTACTTTAGGTTGTGGGAAGTTTTAACAGGTGTTTTTCTCCTCTAGATCCATCAGACTCTCAGACTGTTGACACGTCCACACCAGTGGACGAACCCACCTCTGTCTCCTCTGCCTACGTCCTCAACAAGTCTCACGACGATCGGGCTGAGGAGGTGGAGGAGTTAGACTCGGAGCCTGTCGCCTCCAGCACACAGCAACACAACCAACCTCCGAACAAAGACTCTGAGGCTTCGGCTGAACCCAGTCAGTGTGAGGAGGAGGAGGACAAGGAGGAGGACAGGGAGGAGGACAAGGCGGAGAACAAGGAGGAGGACAGGGAGGAGGACAAGGCGGAGAACAAGGAGGAGGACAGGGAGGAGGAGGACAGGGAGGAGGACAAGGAGAAGGACAGGGAGGAGGACAGGGAGGAGGACAGGGAGGAGGACAGGGAGGAGACCAAGGAGGAGACCAGCCTTCAGCCAGACTATCAGTCCAGCAACAGGTGTGAGGACGGAGATTAATGCTGTGCAGTGTCACCTGGCTGGAGCTTTGGCAGTGAGCTTTGAGCGTGTGTGTGTGTGTGTGTGTGTGTGTGTGTGTGTGTGTGTGTGTGTGTGTGTGTGTGTGTGTGTGTGTGTGTGTGAACTGTTTATTATAGTTTGTTAAAGTTCAGATGTAGAGTTTCTGTTCCTGTGGTGTCTGGGTGAAGACTCTCACCTGTTCACAGTGTTTTAATCAGAAATGTAGAATTAAACATTGATTCCACATTTTCTGCTGTGATGTTTTGAAGTGTAAACGTTAGGAGCACAGAAAAACTAAATCCCAAACCTTTTCACTTTTCTATCACAGAAGTCAGAGATTAGGTCACATTTCATATTTTTGCCAGAAAATCTTAAACAATTAATTAAAAGACATCAGTTGATTTCTGTTTATTGTTTATTGGCAGAATAGTTAAAGACCTTCGTGCTTAAACTGATGAGTCAGTGTGACCTTAGATTGGTTTTATCATCAATAAACCAGGGAACAGTTTTATAATGAAAACCAATAATGATCAATATGTCCCTCTGCCTCTAATACAAGTTTCAATAATACTGAAAATAATGCAATAATAACCAGATTTAATGGATCGGCTTCAAAATGTTCTTGTTAAAAACCTAATACAGGCTGATCTGTTGTTACTGAACCGTCACTTCTGAACTTACTGACGTCTCTGCTCTTCATCGTCGGACACGCTATCGGCTGATTTTCACTCATCTAATGTCAAAGATCTGCCATCGATTAAAAAAAGAGCCGTCTCCTCAGCTCAGCCGGTCAGTTCACAGCTGTGATCCATGATATTCAGCAGCTCCTCCTGCGTTTCTGTGTCCGTTCACGTGATTTACAGCTGATCTACGCTGTTGTGGCACAGACCTGAGGAGTCATGTCCAGGTCCATCAGCGCCAGCTCTCTGACCTCCTCCAGCAGCGAGTACAGATTTGGGGTTTTGCTCTGGCAGAACTCTCTCTCCTCTTTGGAGAGTTTGGGGCGCCGGGCCGCCTTCTCCTGGGCCTGCTGGTACGCCTCCTCGGCCAGACGCACCACCTCCTGGACCAGCTGGCAGCGGCCCTGGGAGCGCGGCTGCTCGAGCTCGGCGCTGCGGTAAGGCTTGTTGCTGACGACCTCCAGGTGTAAGCGGTCTGCGTGGCAGTGAGTGGCGTGGACAGAAATACGAACCTGAGGAGAGAAGAGGATGCACGTGTCATCAGCAGCCTCCTCAGACCGAAACCTGTCACAATCATCAAACCACGTTATGGTCCAACATAAACCCGAGACTCACGGTGATGTGGTCGAACAGTCTGAAGGTGGAGGTGCCACAGCTGGAGGTGGTGGTGATGTGGTCCGGGTACCGTCGCACGGAGCCGCTCTGCCACTGGCAGCTGCCGTCCTGTCCCGCAGACACCACCTCGCCGTCCCGATTCTTCATGTACACCGGCCCCTTCACACCATACCTGTGGAGGACACAGGTGTGGTCAGGACTGAAAATCATTACGCCTTTATTGCAAAGATGAAAAACACCTTTGAATTCAGAATCAGTCACAGGATTAATCACTTCACTCATTTAAGTTCTTTCTTCCTTCAGTATTTTTGTTCTTCCACAGATGAGCGGAGTCTTGCAGAGGATGAATGCTGCTGAATGCTGACCCACTAACATTGTCCATTGTCTGTATTATGCTGCATGTCCTCCTCCCCCTCTCCTCCATTCCTAGCTGTCCTATCTTCCTCCTTTTCCTCCTTTCACCCAGCCTGGCCATCGGCACGAGGGTCCCCCATCTGAGCCAGGTTCTGCTCAAGGTTTCTTGCTGTTTTTTCTTGCCACTGTCGCCTTAAGTGCTTGCTCTGGGGTCAGGCTCTGGGTCTCTGTAAAGCGCTTTGAGACAATTTTGATTGTGGAAGGCGCTATATAAATAAAATTGAATTGAATTGAATTGCTGATTGTTACGGACCACGTCGTCCCGAAGGCCTTGATCTGGTGTTTTACAGGTGGAAGGATGTCGGCTGAGACAAAATCAGACTTAATTTGACTGAAAAATTATTATTTTTTTAAACATCTAGGCGACGCAGCTGCTGCTTTTCTTCTTCTAACATTATTTAAATATTTGAAAATGAAGCAGCTACATCCTATTTTCTTTAGATGACAAAAGAAAAAAGTGTGTACATACAGGTGTGTTTGTTTTACAGGTTTGTAACTAACCGACTAAAAAAAATGCTTTATCGACCAAAAACAAAACCCAGGTGAGTTTCTTACTCTGGGACAAACACCAACACGCCGTCGTCTCGGATGGAGTAGATGACGGCGTCGGCCACGCAGCGCGGGTCTGTCTGAGGGTCCCGTTCTTTGAAGTAGAGACACTGGAACAACTCGGTGGACAACTTCTGAGCTCGCTTTGCTGCCTGGAAAGGTCACACGGAGGTCAGAGGTCAAAGGTCAGAGGAGACTGGGTTTATGGCGTACACCTGCAGAGCTGCACTCACCATGTTCCTGTTGTTGATGTGCTGAGACATTTCTTCCAGGTCTTTGTTGCTGGCCAGCGCTGCACCGGAGCTCGCTGCCTGCTCCACGGTGATGGCGGCGATAAGAAGGCGGTGGACCACGATGTCGGCGTAGCGGCGAATGGGTGATGTGAAGTGTGTGTAGCGGTCCAGAGCCAGACCTAAGACACGGTCAGAGACACACACTGCATCACTGCAAACACACACACTCACACACACACACACGCAGTTCAAATGAATAGCGACAGCCGGGGATGAGCGTGTGTACCGTAATGGTAGTACTGGTCCAGGGGCTGAGCACCAGTGGAGAAGTAGAGAGCCTGTGGCATGGCTTGGGTGGTCATCATTCTCAGCAGCCTGTTCACCAGCGGGTCCTGTGGGTCCACGGCCTGGTCCAGAGAGTCCGCTAAAGCTTTGTTGGACCTGCAGACACAGAACTGACTGTTTGAATATGTAAAATCTTTCTCAGGTTTTCAGTGACGACCCGCGTCAGAAACAAAGGACAACACACAACGGTCGCAGGCTTCCACACACCCGGTGCTGATGCTGAACCCCTTGGCCCTGGCGCTTTCCACCAGCTGGCTGAAGAACTCCTGCCGCGGCGGCGGGTGGCGCCTCAGCAGGGCCTGATAAGGGAAGGTCTCCTGGATCTTTCGCGCCACCCAGTGGTTGGCGTAAATCATGCACTCGGCCACGGTCTCGTGGACCTCCAGGGGCTGGCGGGGGACCAGGGCTGTGATGTTCCTCTCCTCGTCCAGCTGAGCTCGCACCTGAGAAGAGATGGTGAGAACATTTTTAACCAAAGGTGAAAAGACCCGAACGTTCCTCTGCTGTGGACGGCGCGAGGATACCTCCACCCCCTCCAGCTCCAGCGCTCCTCCTCGGTCCCTCTGTGCCCGGAGGTGTCTGGCTACGTGTGTGAGCGTCTCCAGGGCCCGGGTGAGCTGCGCCAGCTTCGCGTCCTTCTCCTCGGGGCCGAGCCGGGCCAGCTCCAGTACCTCAGCCTGCTCCCCGTTGAGGAGCGCCTGGGCCAGCTCGTAGTGCAGCTGGTAGGAGGAGCGGATGAGCGTTCGACCAAACCACACCTTGTTGACGGCGAGGGTGTGTGCGTCGAGCTCCCACAGCACGCTCATTGCATACCTGGGTTTGAGAGCGAAGAGCACATGCATAGAGATGAGTGATACTGAAGTAAAAAGCTGAGATGTGGAGGCGTGTGGAGTCCACTGACCTGTCGACTCCCCCCAGCAGAGAGCAGAGGTCTGCACTGAGAACAGCCGGCAACATGTCGTACCTGCGGTCTGCCAGGTAGTAGGTGGTGGCCCTTCAGACGACACAGAAAAAGAAAAGTGAAGGGAAACAAACATCACAGCAGTGGGATTTGTTTCTTCTTTCCACGGAGAAGCCACAGGTTTCTATCGTTTCCGTCGCTGCCTTTACTCCTTTACGTCTGGGAGAATTAGTAATTATGAGTGATGAAGCTGTAAAAACACTAAAGTAAAAAAAAAATTCATGCATAAATAAACATTCTCTTTCCTTACAGTCCAGTGAGCGGTTTAAAATCACACTCAGAACATTTTAATTTGCTTCTGTGACAGGATTGAAAATCTAAAAACTCCAAAACTTGAAGTAAGTTAGTAAGTAAACTTTATTTCTAAAGCACCTTTCAAAGCCAGAGACACAAGCTGCTTCATGGGCGTACGTGAAAGACAATACCATGAAACACAACAGGGATTTCTGGGAAGAGAAATAAAATAAGAAGAACAGAAAAGTGTTGGAGTAAAAACATAAAAAAATATCAGCCTGTTTTAAAATGTGGTGCAGATTCAGCCGATCTGATGCTGGAATGAACCACGAGCTCCTTCTGTCTTAAGCCTGGACTGAACAGTTGGTTCCCAGAGGATAAATCTGTTTTATAAAGATGTTTTATCTCTGCAGTGAACTGATCTGACTGATCAGAGGCAGTGAGGGTCAGAGTAAGGAATATGGCTCGTTGCACAGTCAGCTGCTGATGCACCTGGGTGCAGGTGCAGCCGTTAATTACTTCACCTCTCCCTCTGTCACGATCAGGGATCAGGGACCAACTGTGTGACCTCGGTAAATCCAGAGGAATCATCATCCTCTTCTGCCTCTTCCTGTTTTCCCCTATCAGCTGGTTTCTCACCTGGTCCGTGCTTCCAGGTCTGTGAGTGAACCCTCCGTGACAAAGTGGGTGACGTCGGCGATGTGGACGCCCAGTTCAAGCAGCTTCCCGCCGGCGAGGCTCCGCACCGACAGTGTGTCGTCTACGTCCTCGCAGCCCTTCGGGTCGATGCTGAACACCAGGTGACTGTCCCTGAGGTCCCGCCGCTCGGCCACCTGGGCCGGATCCACCTTCCACGGTTTCTCGGGGGAGTTGACCGGCATCTCTCTCAGCTGAGGACGGACACGCACAGTCACAGGTAAAAAAATAAAAATAAATCAAAAGTCAAGGTTACACAGGGCGTTCGAAATCCCACAGAAGCAGCTGCGCATTAGCAGAGCCACAGTGATGGGACATGTATGAATCATTTATTCTGCCTGTGCTTTGGGCTGAGAACAGATAATTCCATATTGTGAGACATTTTCTCACAGAACAAAATGAGCGAATGTGAATCTGAGTGGAAAATAAAGGTGATTTAATTCTGTGAGGTCATGAACGTGCTCGATGCACTGAAAAGGACACACACACACACACACGTGTACCAGGAGATCAGTCTGTCAGGTGGCCAAAAACACACGTGTCTTCAGTGTGTGTGTGTGTGTGTGTGTGTGTGTGCAGTGGGAGAAGCTTCTTCACCGACCTGTGCGTCTGAGAAAGGAGGCACGTGGATGCAGTTCTCGATGAGGATGGTCTGGACCTCCGTCTCTAGCTCTCCGGCCCAGCCCAGAACCCGCACGCTGTGGCCATTGGGATAGAGCGACGTGCTTTCCCATGAATCAATGCGCACCACCACTCTGTGGTCCTGGGTTATGTCGGAGCATAATGAAATGATGATCGAGGGGAAATAAATTTCAGTAAAGCAGCTTCTCTTTAAGCGAGTAAAGATTTTCTGGTTGAGTAAATAAATCAGCCTCACACCTGCAGAGTCTCGGCCTGCTGAGTGCTGATGCGGATCTTGGGGATACGATGGTCCCAGGGCACAGCCAGGATGCGCTGGGAATTCCTGGTCTGGGACTGAGTCCCCTCCCTGGGGGGGTAAGTTACCACGTAGTCCCTCCAGTTCCTCTGCAGGATCCCAACAACGCGGCCTGCGGGTTGTAATAATCACAGATCAGCAGCCAGTGAATGCAGCGTCTCCACACGATCTTCATGTAAACAGCATTAAAACAGGTGTGAACACAGAACGCCCTCAGTGGAGCTGACGGTGCCAGGTGACCGTCCCACCTGTCGGCAGAGGTTTACTCTCGCCGTCCTTCCCGTTCTTCTCGTCCGCCTGACCCTCGGTCAGCGCTGTGACCTTCCATCTCCACTCGCTCTTTGGCAACAGCTCCACCACAACCACGTCACCGTGCATGGCTCTGTTACGACTCTTATCGCCGTGCACCATCACGCACCAACCCATATCTGAGATGGATGAGAGGGAGGCAGGGAGGACACAGAAGACAGAGGAGACAAAGACACAAGGAAGTGAAGAGAGGACGTTCAGGAGAATGGATCAAAAAAGAAGATAGAAATCCAGTCTGAGATGTTTGTGTGTGTGTGCGCGTGTGTGTGTGTATGTGTGTGTGTATGTGTGTGTGTGTGTGTCTGTGTGTGTGTGTGTCTGTGTGTGTGTGTCTGTGTGTGTGTCTGTCTGTGTGTGTGTGTGTGTGTGTGTGTGTGTGTGTGTGTGTGTCTGTGTGTGTGTGTGTCTGTGTGTGTGCGTGTGTGTGTGTCTGTGTGTGTGTCTGTCTGTGTGTGTGTGTGTGTGTGTGTGTGTGTGTGTGTATGTGTGTGTGTGTGTCTGTGTGTGTGTGTGTGTGTGTGTCTGTGTGTGTGTATGTGTGTGTGTGTGTGTGTGTGTGTGTGTGTGTCTGTGTGTGTGTGTGTGTGTGTGTGTGTGTGTGTGTGTGTGTGTGTGTGTGTGTGTGTGTGTGTGTGTGTGTGTGTGTGTGTGTGTGTGGGGTATGGCAGCTGAATGTGCCCGTGAGCCGGGGCAGACAGGCTGTGACGGCTGCCGTGCTTCTGCACCTGTGCTCTTGTTAGAAAAACCCTCCGTCATGATCAGGGCTTCGGTCTGTGCTCGGTGTTTGCTGACATTCAGAGTTCCCTGAGAAAAACCGAGCAGAGGCAGGATTTATTCTCACTTCGGGAACATTCACAACTTTAATTCACACCAGTCTGCTGAGAAATAAAGAACAGTCTCTGTGGGAAGTGAAGTTATAGTCACAGCCTTCAAACTGAGCGTGCCCGCAGCACTGGGACTGTCCTCGATCAGCCTCCGTGCTTCAGAGCTGGTAACTGGCAAAGAGCTGCTGAGTAACTGGAAACCGTTTGGAAACGTGTGGAACACTCCTCCTCTCTTTTCCCACCACCTTGATCCTAAAATGAATTCATACCACTGCCACTGGAAATACCTGTTGAATTATCTTATTCAAGCAAGTTTCAAGTCTGTGCCAGTTGGTTTTCACGTTGGCAGCTGCCTGTGAGACAGAGTCAGGCAGAACTTTTTCCAGAAACGTCTCAAGAATCCTTTTTCTAATTTCCTATGAAACTTCAAAACAGATTTTTTTTAAAGGGGAGACTCCGTAGACATGAAGGAGGCAGGTGGATTTATGGTGTACCTGAATGTACCGTCCAGACTTGATTCCAGCCTCCAGGACTTCGGCCGGGAGATGTTCGGCGTACTCCTTCTCGTTGCCCTCGCCCTCCTTCGCCTGCAGCGCCTGAGAGATGGAGCTGTACAGCTCGTGGGCTGCCTGCAGCTCCGGCCAGAAGGTCTGCAGATATTCCTGGAACATGAAGAGACACAGGAGGAAATTTCTGCAACAGATGAAACAGGAACTGGGACTATGGCTGTTATCAGTGTCTAACTGGTTAATATTCACAGGAGCCTGATTTCTGTCCATGTTTCAGATGTTTCTGAAATATCTCCTCAGCTCATAGCTTTGACTTTTTATAAACGATGGAACAGATATTTTCAAACAGCTCAACCAGGAGAGTTTCAAGCCTTGAAGTGCTCCAACAGTTGGTCGCCTCATTTTGTCAGTGCAGAAGATGAACACACCTCAAAACTCTACTGCAGCGGCCAAGAAGTCTGGTCCTCGCTCATCTTTTATTTATACCACAACACCTACTCCAGATAGATGAACTGCCCCAGTAGTAAGGCTTTTACCATGACTCCTGATTTCTCTGCTGAAACAGGACAAGTTAAATTAGAAAAGGTCCCGTAACTCGTACGAATTCAGGGCCACATCCTAAATCTACTGAAATGGCTCCATGAATCTGTTTGTGCTTTTCCACTCATCAGCTGTATTTCTTCTTTTACTTACTTCTTTTTCAACATTATGCTCTGATTTCTGTAATGATCTGACAGCTGTTAACAGCTGTTCAACAGGTGCGTGTAAGCAAGACAAATAAATGCCTGGCCTTTCTCCGGAATAAGCTGTTTCCATGGGGCTCGGTCTGATTCATGGTGTTAAAACAACTCTTAACGCTCCACTGAGTCACTCCGTAAACACTTCATCAGAATCTGAAACCGACATTTTTTTTCCCTCCACTGCACCATTAGCATATTAGTTGTCGAGCAGCTCAGTGGAGCGATGTGGACGGAGCGTGTACGCGACACGGCGCTGGAAGACAATTAGGCATTTAAAAATCACCTCAGCATTCAGAGCAGTCCACGGTTTTCTGCTGCATAAAGAAGATTCAGCATCGACGAGGTAAACAATTTATCAAAGCATCCGGAGACGAACTAAAGATCAGATTATTGATGAAATGTGAAAGATGTTTCACGGGAAATGTCCTTTTCAGTCTGACTCACTCACTTTATCCTCTGCAGTACACAGGTTTATCCATGTTCTTGCATTATTGTCCCATCATGCATTGTGTGTGAGCAGCGGCGCGGTGTCCAGGTGTGTCATGTACCTGGAAGGAGATGACGTACACTCCCGATCGGAGGCTGCTGTACTGAGCCACGGCTTCCTGGTTCTCTGTGACCATCACTACAGGCATCGCTCCTGCCAGGTGGTTAAAGTACCACTCTGCTGCAGAGTACACACACCTACACACACACACACACACACACACACACACACACACACACACACACACACACAGTTCAAGCACAGGGTGCATGCAGACAGCCTGCTTGTTAAAGCCCTAAACTTGGATGTTTTCTATTTAGCTCCTCAGACACATAAATGAACAGGATGTGTGACTCAGACTGATGTTTGAAGTTTATAAAGACCACAGATAAATTATTTACAGCTCCGTTTACTGATTCTTTTATGCAGTAAACTCATTTCCAGCCTTCTGTCCTTCAAACTACACTCAAAAGTTTGAGGACACTGTGAAACACTGGTGGAGCTCATCAGGACCAGCCACAGCATTATGACCAAATCTTCACTGTAACAAACACAACACAGTGGAGAGCAGTGTTTACCTGTTCATGCTCCCTGCTGGCTGGCTGTTTAATCTGTGCAGCAAATACCAGAACCCCGCCACGGTGCCCAAAACGCCTGCTTGATTATTTGATGTAAAAATGTGTTTCTGGATAATGACACACATTTTTTTCCTGTTTCATTTCATTTTGATTTGAACTTTGGTTTGTGTTCAGAACTTTTTCAGCTGAAAATCAACAAAACTAAAGCAAAGCATCTGCACACGTGTGGAGAATCACATTTAAATATTATTTTAGAACTGAACAGAAGAAAAAAACATCCATTTTGTAGCTTCTGTAGCTTTTGTAGCTAACCCCCGTCCACCTGCTTCCTTTCTTATTAAACCTGTTTTATACCTAAAAGGAGGAAAAACATCCCTGGAAAGGCTGAAAATGGCTCTTCAGGCCTCGAGCACCTATAGAGACAAGCCACTGTAAATGTTTGACTGACAGCTTTGCCAGGAGGGGGGCCCTGAGTGCCATATGGTCCTGCACCACCCGCCTGTTGCTCAACATGAACGAGGGTTGAAATGAATTCAAGCTGCGTTTCTTTTTTTTTTTTTGAAACTTGCATCTGAAATCTGCCTGCTCTGACCTGGTCTGCCACTCTTCTTGGCTCTCCCCCTTCTCTCGGGGACAGTAGGAATACTCCTGATATTCATTGGCGAACAGCGTGCAGTCATGTCGAGGGTCTTTGAGCAGGTTTCGCAGACGGTTGTACTGCCTGCAACGAAACAGAGGAAAAAGATCCGTCACTCACTCACACGGTGACAAGTACAAGAACAGATACAACAGAGTGAAGGATTCAGAGTTTGACTTTCCTCTCATGTCTCTGCGATTCACAGCGACGAGCAGCACGAGGCGATGATTCTTTTCTAGAACTCTGCTCTATCTACTCATATAAAACTGTTCAAGTCAGATACAGAATTCAGGTTTGATAGAAAAGCAAATCTGCAACGAAACTAAAAGGTCATCATAGTGAAGTGAACGGAAAACTGCAGTTACCTCCACAGTGTGGCATCAGCATCTGCCCCACCAGCTACGTCTACCTAACATAATCAAAAGTGAAGCCTCATCATATTAATGATGCAACATTTTAAAAAAGGCAGAGTAAGCAGGAATCAGCAGCAGAGGTCAGGTGGGACTGCTTATTTACAGTCTTCATCAACTCTGTGGAAAGCACCGCGGCGTGGTGGTGTGGGAGCGGCAGCTTCAGTCGCCGGCCGGGTCTCATTTAGCTTCGTCAGCAGAGCTTTGATATAATGAGGCTGACCTCTGCCCACTCTTCACACACTCCTGCAGGTTGGTTGTCATTAGAGGCTTCATTCAAGATGTCCTGACCGCGGGAGCTGTCCTGCTGCCCTCAGTCTGCCTGGAGCTGAAGTTTTTGTATTTGCCCACAGAAAAATAATCCTGAATCACCGACCACAGGCGAGCTTAATCTGAAATATCACACTTTACGGCTGAGGGGCAACGCTAAAAGGACCCCCCCAAGAACTTCCCACACAGCGTGCTGTGTGGGAAGTTCAGCCCGTCGGTGTGAGCGTACCTGCGTCCTTTGCTGTGCTGCACAGCCTGGCAGGCGGTCTGGGTGAAGACGATGCCGTGCAGCTCTCTGAACTCCAAGATCTCCAGGTAGTCGACCACCACGCCGACATCAGGCACCACATAGTGGGTCAGATCTCCTGGCAGCACCTTACCATCTGGTTTTGAAGTAAGCAGGGATGTGTTAAAGATGTTTGCCTCTTACTACAGCACCGTGCCTGACACGTCACACAGGTGAGGGGTCGTCACACTGGATTTACACATAAACTTCCTCTGCATTGTGTCTCAGTCTGTCTGAGATGAACTGTTTAAATGGCTGTTGAACACCTGAGCTGGCTCTGGCTCACACTGCTGATCAGCCTGCTGATAAATCTTTTCCTCAGGTAATAACAGTAACAACAGCCGCTGATGACCCCGCCCCCCGTACTCACCTGCATTCAGATACAACCCTAAAACAAACCTGCAGGACACACAATGTCAAAGCATAAAACACAACTATGTTTAAATGAGTCGCCCCCACTAAACAAACTGGTCCATGGATGGCTGAGTCAGGTGAGGTCCGTCCGCCTGGGACACACCTGTCCGCCTGGGACACACCTGTCCACCGGCCTGTGATGTTTGCTACAGCTCGTGTGTGTGTGTGTGTGTGTGTGTGTGTGTGTGTGTGTGTGTGTGTGTGTGTGTGTGTACCGTTCGCACAGTCCGCCTGACACGCTCCGCTGTAGCAGGGCACCCGCTCTCTCAGATAATGCTCCCGGACCACACGGACCTTCCTCCCCCGGCAGCTCTTCAGGTGTAAAACCCTCTCGGTCTTTATCATCTCCGGGTCTCGGGTCTGAGCCGCGTGGGTCCGGATCTGCCGCTCAATCAGCTGATTTAGCACAAAGCGGGAAAAAGACGCTCACGTAAACATTCACGGAGAAGTTCAGGGAAGTACGTGCGGAAAGGCAAACCCCGCTGACGTCATGACGCACAGGCCGATCAGTCTCTTGCTGCGTTCACGTGCTGTCGGACATGAAGAAATCCTGAATGATGGCGCTGGATTAGCTAAACAACTGGTTAAAGCAGACGGTCACTTACCAACAGTTCATGAATTTCTCTCTCAGTTTAATTTACCCGCTACAAGGAAAGAACGGGCGGTGTTAGACGCTCTGTCAGGAGGTTTGATGCGGTTTCTCAGAGCTGATGTTGTGTGTTGGAGGGAGAGTTGATTTATTTAAGCTAAATGAGCATTTTTTTTTTCCAGAAATATGAATTTTATATTTACAATTTATTTGTTTATTTTATTCACACAAATGTTCCCTGAAGGTTTTGAGCAGGTTTGGCGGTTTTCCCACAAACCGGAAGCGGGGCAGTGAAGTGGACGCGGGGGGTGTGTTTGAATGGCGGGGGGGCTGCTCCTCGGCTGCGCGGTGCGGAGCAGCTGCAGCAGAGCTCCGGCACAGAGGAAGCTCCGAGCTCAAGTTGGACGGACGCTGAGAGGACTTTACTCGTGTTTACGGATCCACGTCTTTCAGAAATGTTATTTGTTTACTCGTTTTTTGTTGTTTTTTTTTAGATGCATTTGCCTCGTGCCGCCTCTCAGACCGCTCCTCCATCAACAGTCCCGGAGAATGAACTTTATTTAGGACGCCTCCTCCTGCAGGTGAGCTCTGAAGCTGCTGCTGACCCTGTCATGATAACAGCCTGACTCAGACAAAGTGTGTGAGTTTATAATCACAGCATCGCGACCAGAGGCTGCTTTTAAACCTAGATTTCCATTAACATTAATATTCTCACTTATCAGCTGTGGCGTTAGTGTCTCTGCCGCAGACCGAAGTTGGTGAGAGGACTGTGGGAACAGTTCTCTGTAGAGACCGTGAGCCGTTTGCAGCAGAGGGATGAATCCTTGTCGGGTGTGTTTGGTTTAAATAACCTGCACATCCTAAAAATCCTGCTGCTTCAAATTTGAGCCAAACGGACAAATTTTTTTAAAAAGAAAAATAAAATGTTGAAAGGTTAATGCTGTTTATTCAGAGTGGCCTTATATTCATTTATCAGATACTTTATTAATCTGCTTTGATTTTTTTTTTTTATACATGATCACTGCTGTTACTGTGTGTGTGTGTGTGTGTGTGTGTGTGTGTGTGTGTGTGTGTGTGTGTGTGTCAGTATAAAAGTTTGTCTCATAACTAGTTTTGGTGAAAGCGGTTTTCCTGTCGGTCTCCTGGTCTCTGCGGGGTTTGGCTTGTCCTCGGTCTCTTCAGGTCTCAGGTTCAGAGATCTGATGGTTATTATTCCAGTGGTCTGATCGGGACTGGGTCCACCTGGACCCACGGGTGAATTCAGATAACTGTAATCATGCAGGTGTGAGGACAGAAAACACTGAGCTGCTGCCTGAAATAAAACCCACCCTGAGTCTCTGAGGCTGCAGACGGCTGGACACAGCTGGACACGGCTGGACACAGCTGGACCTGGTCTGCACCGAGTCCGCGTTCCAGCCTCAAGTCTGGACTCTACAGCGACCAGAGGGTTTTTGGTGTTAATTAGTTGGGTCAGGATGATCGTTGCTGTTGTAGTATTTCTATTGATTCCCCTGAGGCTTCGCGGCCGGCGGACTTTACACAGGCGGCGACACGGTGTCACCGCTGGGTGGCGATATTGAGCAAAGCACATGAAGGTCCACAGCTGGTCCTTCTCTCACACACACAGGCAGTGAGCTGAGGGTTAAAGCCATGTCTCTGTGAAGATGATCCTGTGGCTATAAACAGACTGAATATTCAGAATATTTGCTTCCACTGACCCGAGCCTGTACAGCTCTCAGTCATTTGGCAGAATAAAGTGAACCAGGAGCTGACAGGTGTTTGAGAGAAGTGCTCCTCAGTTTCTGGTCGCTCCATTTCCTGTGCTGTGCAATATGTCACAGAGACATTCGTCACCAACGAGCCCTCGCAATAAGAGTAATGCAGCTTTTGAGGACTCCTGAGCTTTTACTTTAATTAAATGTGTTTTAGTTTTTGAGATGATGCCGTGTGGGTGGCTGAGGCGGGTCAACAGTTCAGCTGAAGACTCATTCCAGGACCTGAGGTTGGCAGGAGCGTGTGCAGGACAGGCTGCAGAGAGATGAGACAAAAACTTGTAAGAAATGCAAAAAAAAAAAGAAAAAGCAGGTAGATGAGCCTGAAGGCAGATGGCTGCAGCCTCTCTGAGGAACAGACCTGAGTCTCAGGATCACCACAACACATGGCTCGTACTTGAAGGGAGTTGAAGCGATGCTTGATTGAAGGAGAGTATAATTTGATATGGAAATGTTCCCTGTTTTCTTCCACGTACGTGTGGATTCGTTTCAGTGGAAAACACTAACAAGATTTTAATAATCAAAGCTCAAAATGCTGAGCTACAAATGGAAAAAATGCAAATACGAGAGACTTGAACACATTTCATGCTGCGTTAAGTGACCTGAAGCTGCACTTTGTCAGTGCTGCTCGGCTCCAGTTGCGAGCCACGAAGGAAGGAAACAGAGGCTGAAATATGAAAATGTGAATGGTCAGCCAAGAATTAGATCAGATATGATGTAATTGTGGTTTGGACCCCCTTTCTGCATTTAGCTAATTATTTGTGGCCGCAGTAACAGGAGTCATTAATTGAGAATTTACTCTGGAGCCTGTATGAAAACAGCACTTTGGCTGCTCAGTGGGCCACGTCCTAATAATCGTTCCCTCCACACTCCTGCGCTCGTGATTTAGCCTTTTAACGGTTAATATAATTCCAATCACTGTTTAAAGAATAACCGGCTGTTGAAAGCAGAGTATTGAAGTGTGTCGCCAGCAGAAAATAGTTGCTCCAGGCCAGCTTCCACCCCATGCATACAAACCAAACAGTCCACTGCTCCCCGCAACCACAAAGCCATTAAACACCTGATTTGGTGCAGAATACAGGAGGAATATTGGAGCGAGCGGTGCGCCGTCCCTCTGGGCTTTTGTCGAGCACATGGGAAGCGTTTTTGTCCCTGAAATTCAATGATGTATGTGCAGAGGCTTGGAAGCACTGTTTATCAGTCCACCCGCACATTAAACTGGACTTTCCATTTCCATTCCTATTTCATTCCAAAGTGCCATTCATATTCATGCTCATTGTGGAGGGGGGTGGAGGGGGGCGCTGCCTGGAGCACGTTGGGCAATATTTGCAAAAGATAAACGATTCTGGGCACAAAAAATGTTGTTTTATACGCAAATGTCTCATGAAGATTCAGAGCTGAGCTGTAATGTGTTTCACGTTGATGCCATCAGTCAGTATAAGAGAGTGGATCACTTGTTTTTTTATTTTATGGCATCTTGAAAGGAAATTTTGTGTTTTTGTGTTTTTCTGTCAGAATAATTCCAGATTTTCTTTTAATCATCTCACAAACATGAACATAATAATTCATGTAAAAAAAACCTTTATGTAGAAAATGTAATATCACTAAAGTATTATTGCTTATTTTCTAGATAACACAGCAAATCTCTGGCATAGTAGACGAAGCTAAACATCGACCTGGTCTAACGGCTGATGTCGAACAGATTACGCGTGTGAAGCTTTGAATTGGTTTGTCCATCTCAGTCTGGACGGACCATGATCCTCAGCGGCAGCAGCAGCTGCTGTGTTTCCAGTCTGCTGAACTCTTTCAGCTGGGAATCCTCCATGTTCTGTCAGATCAATACATGCAATCAGTGCTGATAAATGGGAGAACTCTGGCTGTTGTTTCTCAAAAGTGGTTTCTTTTGCTGCATTATGGAAAAAGTATTATGGAAAAAAAAAAACGAATATGAAGGAGCCTCCTGGAGCCGAGAGGGGAACGTTTTCATGTGGCTTAATCTTTGGGAGTTTGCTGTTGGAGAAGGTGTTTGCTGGATTCTGCTTTAATCTCACAGCCGCGTGTCTTTGTATGAAAATCAGCCATGTTATTTATGGTGTTCCAGAACATAAACAGCCAAGAAGGGTGTGTGTGTCTGTGTGTTTGTGGTTAGGGGTTAGGGCTTGGGGTGGGGGGGGTGGTGGTTTCGGGGGGCTGTTATGAATTATGGAGAGACTTTGTCAAGAAGTTTGAGCCCTGTTCTCTCATTCTCAGGATGAGGCAATGGCAAAACATCAGTCATGAAATTCAAATAGCTCATAAGGTGGAGGTAAAAGGGAGAGACCATTAAGGCAGCAACCCATCGGCTCTCAGCATCTTATTCATCCCGCAACAAAGGCTGAGTGGAGGAGAAAAAAAACAGGAAGAAAAGCAACATGAAAGACTTTTAAGTGGTTCTGCCTGGTGGGTACTTTGGAGTGGACAGGAGGGAGGGTGATGGAGCTGACCATTACAAAACATCATGAATTCTCTCCTCAGGGCAAATGGATAAGTAACACATTATACATGAAACAGACGGAGGCTGCAGCATGTGGCTGCATCTCAGAGAGATGGAGCGGTCTCAGCGCTGATGTTGGACGGGGGGATTGGACGCTGAGGTCTCAGGGGCTGATGTGACAATGATGAGATGCTGGTTCCAGTTTCTCCAGTGTGAATATTCTCTGGTTTTCTGTGATGAAACACTAAATATCTGAAGACGTCATCCTGGAAACTGTGAAGGCCTTTTTCCCATTTCTGACATTTCATAAACCAAACGATTAATCGAGAAGATAATGAAGAAAATAATCAACAGATGAACCGATAATCATTAGTTGCATCATCAGTTCATTTAAATCGCTTTGTTTTGTATAATGAACAAATAAGATGCAGCAAATCGTCACGATGAAGATGTAATGAGGAAACATTTGGGTGAAAGGATGAACAGCTCTGCTTTACATCCCGTTTACAGATGAAACCGATGATTATTCTCATCATCAGTTGGTAGGCGGATTATTTTCTCAATGGATCGATTAATCCTTGTGTCCATCAAATGTCAGGAAATAGTGAAAAATACCTGCTGAAATGTGCGACAGACTCAGTTGATGTTTTCAGTCTAAAATCTCAGTTGTTCAGTTTATAGTCGTGACAAAGAAAAGCATCGAATCGTCTCATTGGAGAAGCTGTGACCAGCTGATCTTTGGCATTTTTGTGTAAAAGATGATTAAAATAGTTGCCAGTTAATTTCCTGATGATCGACTGATTGGTTGATTAATCATCCATTGTTTTCTTTTTGTAGCAGTGACAGAACAGACGTAGAACAGGGAACAGTCAGGGAACGTTTGAAAAACCTGTGAAAGGATCAGACTGACGGAGTCGTCCTGTTTGCTTTAGTTTGCAGTTCTGGTTTTTGCCTGTGATCTTCATGCTGGACAAACACGGACGATGTTCTCTGTCCCAGAAAACATCGACTAAAGTCAATTTTCTGAACAGACGTGGAAAAGAGGTCAGAATGATGCTGACAAACGTTTCACCCAGTTTACACAAAAAACCCATAACACGTCCAGTGGAATCAGAAAGTAGATCCAGTGAAAACTGGTCTGAGTGAGATCGTGTGGATCCAGAATAACAAGGACACTGATGTTGGAAAGTTTTCTACCGTTTAATTATCAAAATTAACGTTAAAGGTTTGTCACTTCATGCCTCACTTCACTTGTTGTAATTAATTAATCGACAGAAAATTAATTGCATCAATTGATTATTTTGATTTTGATTTGAAACGAGTAACTGACTAATTGTAAAAATAATCAGCAGATTAGTTGATGATGAAAACAGTGGTTAGTTGCAGACCTGAGTTCAGTAAATGACAGATTCGTGTTGACGTTGCCCGGTTAGCTTAGCTTAGCTTTGCTTCTCTGTGTGTGTGTGTCCTCAGCTGGGCTGTTGGCCTGATGACGACTGTGCAGTCGTAGTAAAACAAGGTTTCAGACACAGACACATGTAATATCTTCCTCTTTCAGACTGAGCTCTCCAGTGTTTTGATGGTATTTAATTGCAAAGGTCTGAGTTTCCTTCCTGTGTTAAAGTCAGTTCATGTTACATTCTGAAAACAACACATTATAAAACTGGCTCCTGCTGCAGCGTCACACCTGTGACAGGTAAAAACTTTTACCTTGGTTTTTTGAGGTCTTCAGGCCGTGGGACTTGTCAGGGCCCCTGGACCATAAATCAAGTTGCATATCTGAACACCGCAGCAAAGTAACCATAGCAACCCAAAAGGCTGAAATGATGGCAGCTTGGAATCTGTGTGCGATTTCTGTGGCATTTCCCACTGCTTTCATTAAACACGAGAGCCTGGGGACGAACAATCCCAATCATTATGTTCCTCGTAATAAGTAATGACCTCGCCTGCTCTGGGAGACAAGTGGAACCAAATTATAGCAGAGATCACCACACGACACTGAACAGGCTCCGGCTGCAGAGTGAGGGGACGAATTTAATTCTGCTGTTGTGTTTGTTTTGTCCCGTTCAAGTCGAGAGCAGCCGTCGGTGAAAGACACGAGTCAGAGCACAGCGGTGCTTTCTGGATGAACAGACTCTCCGTCCCGGTGTGCACTTGCTTCTCCTCTGAAGCGGGGCTTCAGATGAAGTTGTCGACTTCAGTCTAACCAGCTTTGACAGCTTCCCTCATAGAAGACCCTGAGAGCTGGAAGCATTATAGTGGATTATACCAAGTCCAGCAGAGCACAGCGAGACTTGCTCATTGTAAAGCGATGTTCTTTCTTCTCTGTCAGTCAACAGTGTGTGGAGAAGCTCTGTGGGGTTAGTTACTGACCACTCTATGACAGCTGCTAACAAACAGAAGCAGATACTGTGCGTCGGTGCTGAGTTCTGCTCATCGAAGTTTTGATAAAGCTCAAAAAAATCAAAATTTAATGCTGCCTTTGAGCTAAAACATCAGATTTTTAGATGAGGTATTTGCTGCCCAGTATCTCCAAGATTTCTGTACATTTTTTTCCCGACATGAATATTATAGATTATTGAATATTCATGATTTACATCCAGTTGGTACCAGTGGGCTGTGACTGTAGCCTCATTTATGGAGTGAGGCAGACAGTGAAAGTTGTGTTGCACAGACTCGGTAGAAAGTGTGAATGTTAAAACGTGAGCATAAAAAAATTGAAAATAATCTGTGGCTTTGCAGCATCGCCCAGTTCTGAGAGTTTAACTTCATTTTTTTAAGTTAAAAAAAAAAGAGTAAATTTTATCCAGCTTTCGATTTGTTGGTTTGTTTCTTCGTTTAATTGTTAGCATGATTACGCAAAACATACTGCACTGATTTTCACCAAACCTGGTGGAGAGATGGGACGTGAGCGTCTGTAGCCTGGGGCGGTTCCCTGATCAGCCTGATAATCCAGCCTCAGGTCGGGTCAGTCGGGATGATTAGATAAAAAAATAAGCAAGTTTTGTGATGAAGGATTTAATTTAAATTGAAACCTTCATTTAGTTTTTATGAATGACTTCTCAGCAGAATCGTTACCATGGTGGATCTCTTCCCTGAACCTAAAGGCTGCCGCTGCTGCTGCACCTTATTTCAGCTGAGAATCTGCTGAAGCATTTTCATATGAGCTGAGACACTTAAGATGACCTTCAGTCTGCTAATGAAGGAAAGTGCTGATTGCCGTGTGCTGCTGCGCATTGGAAACACCTTCATGTGCTCTGATGTGAATTCTAAAGCGAATATCTGAAGGAACTTTGGAGATAAATTTCCTTTCTTTTGCTTTAATGTTGGCAGCAGGGCTGCAACAACATACTAATTATGACTGACAATCCTCAGAGGTTTTAAATGCTGGTGGGTTTGGATATGTAGATGTGTATGCGTTTAATAAGGAGATGGGTGATAAAGCCCTGATAGCATTAAAGGTTTTGCTTGGAATTAGTTAAGGATTAACTTTTTTCTCTGAAGTTAAGAAGTAATTTGTGCAATTGGCTTATTTGGCTTTTGGAAAACACATTTCAACGCATCCGTGAATGTAATGTATGTTGCAGTTGTTTTTCTCCTCGGCGACGTGTATCATCCAGCATCTACTGACGATGAGTTTAATGTAAAAGCTGCAGGAAACTTGATCTGAAGCTCATTTTTACCAACTCCACATACACATGATGAGTAAAACCTCATAAAGGGACATTTCTGTCAAATGCTTATTCACAGTTAATTTGGAACAAGACTGAAAGTCACCAGAGTCTGTGAGCATTTTGTTTTTAATACCAGCATGCTAACATGCTCCATTAACAAAGCTAACATGGAGCAGGTTTAACCATCGTACTGCCTGAGCATGCTAACATTTGCTAATTAGCACTAAGCAGTTTTCCAGATATTTTGCCATAAATCAAATCATTAGGGTTCATCGTCTGGGAACCATGAATGTCTGCATGCATCAATGTGCTGATCCATCAGGTCGATGTTGAGCATTTACGTAGAAAAGTTCAAAATTTGAGGACAAACACTGTGATGAATCTGTTTGTTCAGGAAAAGTTGTTTGGAATTTTCATGGTTCAAAATCCTGTAAAAATTCACAGATGTTTCCTGTAAAGTCTTTGAGTTCGGTTCAACGAACGGTCCAGTTCATGACTCCAGAATCAGAGGTGATGTTTGAGCCAGAGCAAGTTCACAAATTCAGTTTCCTGTGTCTTTAATCAACGAAAAAGTGACGTTTTTTTTACTCAGGCAACAAATGTGGATCAGCACAGGTCACTTTCGGTTGATGTCCTCTGAGACCCGGAGAGCATCAAAGATTAATTATTTCTTCATTCTCTATTCAGCTATTGTGTGTGAGATTCAATGGTTTTGACCCTAATAATGCACCTTTTGAATTCTTTTTAAAATTATCAGATAGTTGGCCAAATCTTTAGTTTGACAAAGGCGTCAGCAGCCTCAGGCTAAAAAGGATAGAAGGATTTTTAAAAACGCACGTTATGTATAATTCTCCTTATAAAAGGAAGGTAGACACTAAAACAAGAGGCTGGAGTCCAACGGCCAAACTGATGTTGTTGTTGTCGTGTCACATTTTAGACACGTTACAACCATTTGCACAGCACGTGCTTTGGCAGCAGATGCATTCAGTACATTTTCAGCTAAGAATAACTCGTACGAACTTACAGCCCAAAGTGCTTAAGATGGTAAGGTAAAACAATAAACTGTTAAAAACAAGTAAATAACAATCAATCAAATAAACAAAGGGGCTAAAAATAAATAGGAAAAGCAGCGGTTAAAACTTAGAGACTAAGGCTGTAACATAAGAGCTTTAACATCCAAATCAAGAGCCAGAGTAAAAACATGAGTCTTTACTTTCCTGTTTAAAAGTACAGATCAAGTTTGTGTTCAATATGTTCATCACCATAAGTCTGTGATACATGAGCAAAAGAAACTGTCTGCCAGTTAAATAAAACTGAAACCTGTGGTTTACTCAATAACCAGATCAGAGCTTTTCTCAAATGTTGTTGTTGGTAAGAAACGGAGATTAGAAGCAGATTTCTTCAGGGGAGGTTTTGTGGGGAAGACGCCTAAATCGAGACGAGTTTATTATACTAGTTGTAACTGAAGAACAGTCTGTGGAAGCAGGGTTTGAACAGACTTACTTCACGTAGAGCTCCCCCTGAAATCATATCAGAGTGAGACATCACAGACGGAGGCTCAGGCCCGTCTTTCTTTCCTGGCTGCATTATTGTAAATTAAACATTAATGTTGAAATGAACTTGTAATCTGAAATTCTCTGAGATCAAAGTGACAAATTAAAGTGACCCACAGAGGCGATCCCACCTCCTCTTTCAGTTTGTCTACCAGAGAATAAAAAGGTAAAATTAGGAGGAGAAGACTGTAACAAAGCAACTGAAGCCGTTGAAGTAAATTGGGCTTCAGTTAAAAGTAAAAAGCCGAAGCCGAGTTCAGTAATAAAATCATTAATGTAAAACGTTTTGCTTGAGAGGGATCTAATATTCCGTGTGCAAACTTTATCGGCTCCGGTCTGAGCCTCACTTAAGGGTTTTCTTTAACCCCAGTGGCCTCCCTTCATTTCTGTGACGATCAATTATTAGCCAGTTTATCTCAATGACAAGTGGACCATCCTCTCCGGGGCTGTGTGTGACTTCTTACAAATAGTGCTGATGTCTTATGTGTGCCAGCTCGCTCGGGGGAGCATCGCCACTAACCCACAGCCTCTCGGCTTAACGCCTCTTACTGTCTGTCGATAGGCAGAGGGGGAGCAGACGCCTTCAGAGGAGGAGCTGAGCTTCACAGCAGAGCTCTTACATCTCCATGTGTTTTCATTTAGGTTCAGTGATTCCATGACTTACAGCTGCAGTAATGTTTTTAGATTAACAGCGGCTCAAATGCTCGTGTGTGATGTTAACTCGCAGAAAACCTGCTTTAGTCTCTTTCAGCTCATTGTTTTGGTTTTGTGGCCCACCATGCTGCTGTTTTGGGTCTGTGGCTTATTCAAAAACAAACCAAAATCTGGAAATGCTGCCCTTTTCGTGTTTCCTGTCCATGTCTTCACCCAATGACTGATCACTAATGAAATAAAAGCAAACATGCCAAAAAAATAATCAGAAAAAATAGAGAAGTAAGAAACCTAAGATGTGTGCAGAGGTCTGGGAAAGGCTGCTGTAAGTTCGTCTGTAACACTGCAGGACATTAAAAATGGTGTTTGAAGCCAGTTCTGTGAGCATGTGGCGGATGTGTCTTTATGTTGGGGGTAATTTTCTTGCAGGAAAATAAATCTTGTCCCTGTTGGCACCCCTCGCGTGGACTGCAGCAGGTTTTCCTCCAGGATTTCTCTGTATTTATTGGCGCGGCGTGTTATCCTTCACCTTCCCAGACCTTCCAGGGCCTTTTGCAGAGAAACGCCCCCGCAGCGAGATGCTGCCACCTTCCCCAAAGCTTCGTGTTCAGGATGATGTGTTTCAGCTGATGTGTGCCAAACATAGAATTCAGGGTGATGGCCAGAAAGTTCAATTATAGAACCTTCTCCCACTTTGTCTCCAACATACCTTCTGGCAAAAAGTAATTTGAGTTTTTAAACAGCAGCTTTCTCTCTTCCATTGTGCTGCGAAAGCACATTTACAGCTTTGACATATTCTTTACATTGTTCTGATGTTGTTTTTACCAGGACATTGATTAACAGCAGCTGATGCAGGCGTGTGACTTAAGAAAACAGCTGAATGTGCCAGTGATGATTTAAATATGTCCTAGTAAAAGTGGTGAAGTAGTTACATACATTAAAAGGTGTGTATGAAAGAGCAGACCGTCCGTCCACAGTGAGTGGAAGCCAAACTGCAGAAGCTCTGCTCTGTTCTGAGGAAGATAAACTAAAAGATCATCTCGATCACATAAAAATCCTTTTGAATCAGATTCGTCTTCACGTTCACAAAGCAGTTCATCATTGTGTTTTGATGAATTGTGAAACGCTTTTAAGTTCTTTATAAAAACTATTAAGGACAGATTGATCTCAAAGATTTCACCCTTCATTAATGATGAAGCACAGATTAGGCTGAAAAGATGAGACATCAAACCGAGCTGTGGCAGTTACACTCTGTCAGAGTCAGAAAACTTTAGTCCTAATGATCCTGTTGCCATCAGGACAGTTTCCCTCCGGCCGAGGTACCACACACACGTTTTACCTTTTATTTTACCACCTCGGTGGGTAAATCAGGATTATTTTCACACACTGGATGAGCCGTTCCTCCAGTTTCTTACAGTCTCAGACTATTTGTATGTGAAGAATCATGATTGGTGGATCCAGGTATGAGAGAAATACGATATTTTCCAAAAGAAGCTGCCTTAAACAGGCGTCTTGGGAAATTGTGGACTGTGCGTCGTGTGGATGAAAACATGATCCCAGAGACACCGGGGGAATTGTTCTGCTTGATATTATCACTGCTCTCGCCTCAGTACTTTAAATCTGTGCTGACTGTGACCACTGTGCTTCTTATGCACACCCTGCTGTGAGTGTGCGTGTGTGTGTGTGTGTGTGTGTGTGTGTGTTTGTATCAAGCTACAAAACCACCAGTCCGCATCAATCACTCCCACTATTACAGCCGGTGTAGACCACAGGTTCTCACTGGGGAAGGATGAACAGTTGTACAGTGAGTTGTTTTCCTCTGGGTCAGCACAGACCACACGTGCATCAGGAGGCTAAACTGTAAACCTGCATCTGTAGAAGAAAAAACTAAATCAAACAGACAATCAGTGTCCTCAGTTTGTCTGTGGTTGTTTTAGTGTGTTCTGGAAAACTGTTCTCACTCATTATTTTCCAGATCTCTGTGTCTGAGCCAGACACTTGTGTGTCTCTCACAGAAAACATTAAATATGGACTGAGCTTGTAGAACAGAGACCTTTGTTGTTTTTGTGCTGCTGCTCAGACACAGTGGCACAAGGCCTTTACGCCGTTTGCTCAAAATTGTTTGGCCTTTGGAAACCTGAAAAAGGAAATTACTCCTGTTATTACTCACTGTAAAACTCAGTTTGTAATTACACCAGGCAAGCAAGCTTTGTTTTTTCATGGTCAACTCTTTTTCCGAGGCGTTTTAAGCACAAACCGATAGTATAGCAACAACGCTGCCGAGGTTTAGACACATTTTTCAGCTTGTTAATAATTTCTTATTACTTTGAAAGTGCAAAATTGCAATAAAAACATCCATCTGTGTCTGTTGATTGCGGTATCATCTGCCGGAGTGCAAGTAAAGGAAATCTGCTGTGTCCAAACGCGTATTGTTTATCACAGACTGAAGCTGCAGTTGTTTAAGGTCAAAACTTTAAGTCTTCACTAGAGTTACACAGTTCTCTACAAAATGAGAATCATGATTTTGAAAATTTCTCCAACAAATCTTAAAAAACAGTTTTTAAATAAAAGAAAACATTTTCACCCAGACACAGAAACCAGTCTGATCCGTTCTGGTCTTCTCTTATTTAGGGGCAAATGTTGAACGAAGGTTTTCATGTGCTCTTCCGAGTCTACAGCCGCGCTAGCATCTCTGCTAACATGCTGACACTGACAATGCTAACTTCCTGATGTTCAGCAGCCTGTTATCACAGTTGTTTCCTCCTCCATCCTCCGACTGCTGAGACCTGCCCTCGGGTTATTTCTGCTCAGAGTGTTGGTCGACATTTAATGTTGTGAAATGTCAGAGCAAATAGCAGGTACCCCCCGCCCCCCCAACCCCTCCTCGTTAATAATTTGAGGAGTAGTTAATGGAGGGTGCTGAGTTTCATTGAGATGAACGACTCTGTGGTGACGGGGGTTTCCTGTGGAGGTTCCCAGGTGTTTGGGTGATGTTTCAGGTGGATGTACAAAGTCGTCATGTTACATTTGCATGTGAACTTTGACCTTTGACCTTATGAATAGATGTATTTGTTCTTCCTTCACCGTGACGTCTGCTTTGATTCTGATTTTTATTTAATTTAATTTTAATCTGTACTCTCCTGTCTGCCTCACACACTCCTTACATTTGTCTCTTCCTCTTCTACCTGTGCACAGTTTGTCATGTGTGAAATGTCGACTCAGCGTGGGGGGAGAAGTTGTGGGCCCTTAGTTCAGTGCAACATATCTTCCTGCCAATACAAATACCGGAGAAGTGTCGTCATGTAAGAGATGCGCGGAGGCATTAATCAGGCTCGTGGTTCTGATGCGGTGAATGGTGCAGCACTAACCCAGGTGTGATGATGAGGCTGATACGACACAGGATACCTGCTGCATCTGTGTGTTCACCTGGTGACATATCTCCTGTTCTTTAGGTGATCGATGGGTCTAGTAAGTTTCAAAAGTAGTATTTTCAGTCAAAGTCAAATAGTTCCACAACATACTATGCAAGTCTGCACAAAATCTATATGGTCAGATACATTCCTGATTGAACCTTTAAAGCCTTGTGCTTAATCAGCACCATACTTAGGCTTCTAATCAATGTAAAGGTGGGTGGAGGGGGCCAGCCTGCCCAACAAATTACAGAGAGTGAGTTGTGTGGGTTGTGCCGGGGCTTCAGAAATACCTCACCGCGGCTCGGCTGCCTGACAGGCTTCACTCATGAATTACGCAGCCGACATCGCGGCGCTCTCAGGGGAGAAGTTCCTGCTGGGATGTCGAGAGTTTGCATCAGTTGTTTGTTCTCGCAGACCTTGATAGAAGCTCATCGCCTTCACCTCCTCCTCTGTGACTGTACTCTCAGACGTAAATGCCTTTCAAGTCCAGGGCTGTGTGTTTGGATTTGGATATCGTAGCCTTAACTAAGAAAGCAGAAGGTGTACGACTGTGTTCGCTGTCCTGCGTCCTGAGGTTTCATCACTTTGATGAAGTTCTCCATGTCGTGAAAACATTTTGCCATCGATGAAGGCTGTGCACAGGAAGTCCGTCGACCATGTCAGGTCACCGATGCCGGCCACCGTGCGGATTCCCCGTAGCGGATCAAACCGCCCACACCTCATTCAGTCCACTTCAGTATCTTTGGTCCTGAGAGAGTCTCCGTAATAGAAAAGACGAAAACTGGGGCGCCCGTGTTTCAGAAACCCCTCAGTGTGAATGTGTGAGACTCAGGCCACATCAACTATTTATGCTCTGCAGACCGCAACCTCATTCAGATGTACGTTCAAAGGGAAAGTAACCAGCAGTCATTATACAGCTTGTACTCATTATGCAGTATTGTACATTGATCCTTCTTTCATTTGCAGGATGTGTACTAGTTTGTATATTAATTAACACTGCAAGATACTTGGAAAGATTGGAGAGTTTTTAGTAATGCATCATACTGAGCGCGCTCAATATGTCATCTGCGAAAGCAGGTCAATTATTAAAGGGATTATTTTTCTAATCATAGTGGATGGATCTGTGGTATAAACTGGAATTAGAGGAGCTGTCTGTTGGCAGGAATTCAGAATTGAGGTTAAATATTAAGCAGAATTGATTTACAAGAAGGAAACTTTATTTTTTGGCAGAATTACACAAAGCAGGCCGATACACTCACTGACCACCTCATTAGGCACAGCCGATGTTTATCACTGAGGTCGGGAGGTGGAGGTGAACCTTCCAGTATAATACAGCTCAGTAGAATCATCACCTTTCTCGCTGAGTCAGCAAAAGCTGGTCATTTATAAGCTTCGTAAAAGTACAATTCACAGCAGAGTTGTCGTGTTGGATTAAATTAGATTGCGCAGATTGTACCTAATAAAGTGGCCAGTGAGCGTGAGTCTCTGTGTGAGCGGGCTGGAAATCGAGTTAAAGGTTGTTCAGAGCAGTTACAGGCAGGAGCAGAAGCAAAGATCTAACAAACAGCTGCAAACAGCTGGATGATGAGATCAGGTGATCACCAGGAAGATTCAAGATTCACGAGTCTTTATTGTCATTATGTGAACATAACAAAATTTTGCAGAGACTCTCGGCTTTAAGGCACACATATAAATAAATAACACAAATACTAAACAAACAAAAAAAAGAAACACTTATGAAAATATAAACACAAAGTAGAGTAAGTAAAGTAAAGTAAGTAAGTAATAAAGTGCAGCTTAGTGCCAGTCCAGGAAGGTGAACCTTCCTGTGGTGATGAGAGCACAGGTGAGCCTGACGGCCTGACGGCTCTGAGATGTCAGCAGATGGTTGGTAAAAGCACAAAACTCAGAGCTTAAACTGGACGGAGCAGGTGAGGAGGAGAAACTGGAGGCAGAAGAGGAGGATGAAGCAGCCGCCACCATGACACCAGAGTTAGGTTTCCCACGGAAACCAGCACTGATGTGCAGCACCTATCGTGGCTTGCATAAACACTGTTGTTCCACAGTATATTACTGACAGAGGTCTACACTGGAGCTTTATTGGTGCACGTTAATGACCCAGAAATATCCTCTTTCATTCAGTAACATAAACTTACCACTCACAACAGCATGTTCAGTCCAGTTTAACCAACTTTAACTCAGTCTCAGTCAGTGTGGAATTACTGGAATAACAACAAACACTGCACATCTATGGAACAACGCTAACATTCACAGAAATGCTTTAGTCAATCATAAACCTGAGAATTTTAAGAGACGACAGAACGTTATTACTCGAGATTTTTCATCAGCTAAGTGATGAAAAAATACTTTAACTTCAACATCTAACAGTTTTTTTTTTTTATTTACTGTGAGGGCGGCTTCGGTCACAGCTACTCACACACCACTAACTCAGAAACTAATTATTTGCAGTCATTTAGCTGCAGTGCGCAGAGTCAGAGGTGTGTCAGGTCCTTGAGTTAAAACACTGACACACCTAAACACCCACTCCTTGTGTCTTTGAATGTTGTTGGATTAAACAATGCCCCTCTTCATCCTTCTCCCACGCGAATCGTCACACAGCACATGAAAAAAACTCGAAGGACAGTGGGAGAAAAGGTCGTTACATTTAGCGTAATGTTTGTTTGAGGGCTGCAGCGAGGTGAATTCGTTTTTGTTCGCTAGCAATTTAGCTGAATGGGACCTTCTGAGATTCAGTGAATCACAGACACAATCGAGTGCACGTAGGCTTGTGAACATAACACAGAGGATTATTTGTCATATGATTCAAAAAACACCATCGAGCACTCCATCCCTCCTTATTAAGAATCACAGAAAGAGCAGAGTAACTTAAAACCTGAGAGAAGAAAGCCCACTTACACTGAAGTGCTGCCATTTTTCAGACAGAGCGTGACGTGATTGGTGATTCACGTGGTGAAATCTTGTCTTTGGATATCCATTAGTTTGTGTTGTTGACAACAGCTTATGTGAGGAGGACGGTGAAAAATGACAGACAAGCCTCGGTCTTCAGCGGCTGAGTTTCCAAACCCTCTCAGCTGCCTCCTCTGCAGGACTTTACCCCTCGGCCTGCAGTCAACATTCAAATAGCTGCACTTGCAGAGTTTCTTGAACGTCAGGGGACAAGTTATCTCACTCCTGTAGCAGTGTGGATCTACACTCTGAGGTTAGATTCTGCTGTAATTTAAGAGATTGTGCTGTTTTGTAGTGTAACATGTTTACATGGATGACAGATGCTTTTCACTCCCACTGTCCTCATCGGGCCCTTCTGTCCTGCGAGGCAGAAATGCTTTCTCAGCTCCCTCTTGCACAATGTGTTCCTCCTAAAATGCTATTACTATTGTCCTTGATACCACGAGGGAGCTGCAGAGAAGAAAAGCTCGGCTTTTCCTGGGGCTAATTCTACATTAAGTTCAAGTGAAATGGGCCCGGGAGCCAAAGACATTACAGACTGTGAGGGCTTACAGGAGGCAGGGTGGACTGCATTCTGCCTCTTAAAAGACTTTAATGTTGCATCTTGAAATATAGATTTTTTTTTCCCCCCCACACTGAGTTTCAGGCTTGAGTCTGTCTCTTGTAATAAAGCCTTAAAAAACAGCCCAGTCCATGAGAGACAGCAGTTTTCTGATTCCCCTCAAAAGTTGCAAACATAACTTTCTCTGCGCACTGAAGAAGTGAAGGTTGTCCAAATTAGAGATGTCAGGACAGCTGTGCTTCTGCTGGTGGCTGCTCTGGTTATTGTGGGTGTACTGCACCATGATGCAATGCTGCGGTTTCAGATGACTGTGATCACCGCGCAGGGCAGCATCATTTCATCATGTGGCGTTTCCGGTGTCAAGGTAGAAACCAGCCGACGTCTTTTATTCCTGTACTCACAGAACAAAATGCCAAAGAAATCCACCGAGTTACACGTCCAACAACATCCTACTTGACACGTTTACTTTATGAGAACATCTATAACTGTCAGAGAATATTATGGCTTCTTAGACCTGACCCATGTCTTAAGTGCCGACTTCCCTTTAAGGACAAGACTAAAAATATTCAGTGTTTTCTTTTGTTGTCAACAAATTCCATTAAAAGAAAAGAGAAGTGAAAAAAAGAACAGAAAAGAATTGATCCCACTAACAAATCTAAAGCCTGATGGATCTGATTCCTCTGAGCCTCTGAGCTGCACCGTTTCCAGAAACTATTAAAAACACATCAGCCAACCGCACTGTTACACTGGGTGACATGTTCCTTCATCACCACACACACACACACACACACACACACACACACCGTGGTTTATTCTGACTCAGACACACACTACAATGAGTACATTACACTGTGTATTATGTTTGTCTGTGTTCTGTGGCGATGTTCAGAAACCTGTCTACAGTTCGTTTTCATCACGTTGCAGTAATTCGTTGAAAACGCTCACTGACCTTACTCCGTACGGCGAAAGGCTTTTTCATGCTCTGCCTGTCTGCAGACGAGGACGAGTGTCTTCTGTTTGAAATCTTCTCCATTTGGACTCTGCCCCCTCGTTTACTAAGAGGCTGCTCACATGACGTGTGACGCTACGTATCACTAAAGAAGGATGATTGCTGTGTGACCAGCGTCACACTGGGGCAGGGACGTGAATTATTATTCTCCCTCTGTGATAATGTCACATGATCAGAGGACCTGTTGTGTAAGATCAGTTTTCAGACACTTGACTTTAACCGCAAACTTTATATACCTTCAGTATTAAACTGGACAAAGTTCCACGGTCTCTGCGTCTCAGTAGCTTCATCACACCAGGATAAGTGTGCCGCTCTGTGTGCTACGCACTCGGTGGTTGGTCATGACCTGCAGAGAGATTTCTGGGCTGTTGTTGAGCCTGTTTTGCAAGTTTAATAAGAGCTGATATTTGAAAACCATCTGCAGTGAAACGCAAGAAGCCCTTAATCAACAAAAGTGGCCTGTCTTAAAGATAGAAGGGACTAAAGCGATCAATTTATTGACTGGGCTCCATGACCATCAATACCACCCCCCCCCCCCCCCCCATCCTCAGCTCCCCCTCGCCCATGGATAACCATTGATCAAGGCGAGATGAAGGGTGAATGGGCGGATTAGGGTGATTTCACAGATTGGTGCTTTGCCAATTGAGCGTAGCTGTTAAAGACGCAGCACAGAGACAGAGAGGCAGCATCGTGTGGGTCACTGAGGTCATCGTCCACTAACCACCATCATGATAACAGCAGCCATGAACAGAGGCTCACCACTGCTGTTAGCACTTGAGTGCTGTGCAAGTCAGCCCTCAGCTGAAGTGAAGACCTAACAGTGTTGTTTAGCAAAATTGCTCTATTATTAAAATTACTCTATTATCTACATCCTACATCTGTCTTTGCTAAAGGCCGTCCTGTGGCTGTGAGATGCCGGCATTGCTCTGTGGCTCTGTTGGAAAATGACTGTGCTCGTGTGTTTGATGGTAACAGGATCCTACCCCCCAAAGATCATATGTCTTTGAACCATTTGATCAATCATTTCTGTTATGTTGTTATAGCACGCTGCCCTGTTAACGGTTAAGGATCATTTAACGGGTATTTGGTTGCATCTGAGCGTGTTTGACAGGAGCAGCCCTTTAACCTGTGTCAGATACAGTAAACTGTTTGCCACCATCTTTGAGTTTAGATTACCAAGGAGCCCTCGGAGACCTTTGAACAGATCGACTGCTCTCTTTCTACTGTCAGCAAGCTGTAACTCTCCATCACGGCGGAGCTGAGTATTGGCCACAGGGGAGCGCAGTAGTCAATGAAGCTTTGAGTCACATATTAAAGGTGTGCGTGGTTGCAGATGGCTTTACTCGTCTTTGGAAACAGAAAAACCGGAGCCCGTGGGCACAGTTTGGCCGTGGTTGTGGATGGGAATCAGATTACCGTTGGTGGCTCATGTGTGGAAAAACCTGGGATTGACATTGTTAATTAAACTGTGGGGGATGATGACCTTTACCAAGCGTTCATTACGGGAAGCATCTCATCAGATAGATGTTTCCATTGTGTAATGCAGGAGGTTCTTACAGGAAAAGATGTGTTTGTTTGTCTGTATTGAGTCGAGGAAATGAACCAGGGACCTCAGTGTTTTCTTTTTTTTCCCTCTTTATCTGCAGTGACAGTATTCTCCTCATTACTTCCATCAAACACCTGGCTCTGTGTTTTTCATGTATGCAGCTCTTTAAAAACCCCCTTGATTTTTTCTGCATTTACATTTGAGCATTTTATCACTCGTCTGTACAGAATAATACAAGGTCCCGGCAGAATTTTACACTGACAATTACAAAACCCATCGAGAGTCAAACGAGGACATATTTTTAGTTTTCAATGCTACTGAAAAAATTCCACATTGAACTGAGAAGTATCCGGTTTTGTATATTGTCAAAAACAGACTTTGCAGGAATTCATTGACATAGTTTGGTTTCATTTGTGGCTAATTCAGCCGATTGAGCATAAATTTCAATGGAACACACTGAAGTTTGGAGGAAGACAAATTAGAAAGGGCTACGAAACAGTTTCATAAATGTCAGTACTTCACAGGAGGCTGTTTCTATAGATGTCCATCAGGGTAAGCACATCAACAGGAGAACACCAGTTTGTAAACAAAAATCAGACAGAGAGTTGCAGTTCATTGATAATCTGCAGCGGTGGCTGGTAAAGAGCCGCCTGTGTAAAGTTTTTTCTCAGATCTTTTATATTAGTTTTTTAATCTTCTGTGGATAACAACATAAATTCAAAGCTCATGTAAATCTTAATAAATACGACCTTCTATCATGTAAGCGACAGTTCAGCAGTGTCATCCTGATTTTCCATATTCTGATGTGGACACGTAACATCTGTTTGTCCTTCTAGGACAGACCTGAAGTTTCTTCTGTTAAAGATCCTGATCGAGACCGATGATCTGAAGAGGGTCAAATGTTTGTACAGCCGTCAAACTCCCTCAGGCTAATTTGTGATTTGTGATATTGGCCTATTGACCAAACAATCAATGATTTGTGCCTTAAACACAAATTGGTCGCCGTCTGACAGTAAGAGCGTGTTGATAACTCACCACAACCACGACGGTACAGGCCACAGGTGTATGACGACTCACTGACACCTGTCCTCAGGTACAGTTCTGAAACACACTGTTTCATGAAGGAGTCTTTTTCTTAAATCAGCAGAAATAATATTCAAACAAAGAAAAACACACTCCTGTGTCTCACTACTGACACAGAGCCAGTGCATTTCTGTTCACCTGTTTCTGTGTATTTCCAGTGGAATGGAAACACTATTCATCAAAGCATAACAATCAAATCCTTCAGTCTTTGCTCATTTCCTGTCACATCTTTGCTAAATGTTCACCTCTGCACGAAGGCAAAAATGTCCCCCAAATATTTAAAGTCAGAAAGTTTGACTTTTACTGGCTGAGGTGTACAATCTGAAACCACTTCCTGTTTACTTTATAGTGCACAACATTTACCCTCCGCTGTTTTATTAGTGTGTCTGTATCTTGAAATTTATGGGCTACATGTAATGCCCTGAAAATGGAGGCTGTGGCTCAGGTGCTAGAGCAGGTTGTCTTCAGGTTGTCTTCTCATCCTTGGCTCCTCAAACTCTGCCTTTGGGGACGCAGAAACCAGTACACCCTTAGTGCTAGGACTGAGCCGGGATACGCGGCTAATGATCCATGAGCAGCTGAAAGAAGAAGAATATGACATAGTGCCCTGAAAATTTATCATGAAGGGATAAAAAACAACTCCACAACACAACGTGACGCATTTTATTGATGTGAAAATGACTGTGTCGTGAGTCTGCACCCATCAGAGATGAAGCGAACATCTGAAGTGTCCAAAATCTCAGTGTACTCAAAGGGGAGGGAGTGATTATGGACACGTTATACCAGGGGTGTCCAAACTGTTCCACAAAGGGCCGGTGTGGCTGCAGGTTTTTGCTCCAACCAAGCAGCAGCACACCAGACTTGACTCATTTAATCAACTGATCTCAGTCTTCAGACAGTTGATTGGTCACACTGTGTGCTCTTCACTGGTTGGAACAAAAACCTGCAGCCACAGCGGCCCTTTGTGGAACAGTTTGGACACCCCTGTGTTATACCGTACTCAACATCATCGTATATCAGCATTTTATTTTGATAGTGTTTTTGACATTTGGCTGAAGACATTTTCTGTATCATGAATGTCCTTTACCATCAGTGACATGGTGAAATTTTGGATTTTCTTCCATTTCTCTTCACAGATAAAGACATTAACAGAAATGTTAAAAAAAAATCAGGATTATTCTGTAAAGACAGACGTAAGAGAACAGCAGGTCGTGATCTTTAGTCAGATGCGTTTGTGCAAAGTACTGATTTTAGAGAAAAGACTAAAATTGTTTGCAGAAAAACAATCGTAGTGTAATCCTTTATGGAAATGCAGTGAGTTGAATAAAATCCGAAAGCACTGAGCTGATTGTTTCCTGACTGTTCATTTTAATAGAGTTATCTTAGCCACAGAGAACGTCTGTCTCTTTCACCAGTGCTGTATAATACATCATATCCCCTTCCCCTGTAAACTCATAATAGCGGTGTCTGTGCCACGTCTTGGCAGCTCTGCCTAAGCTCACTGTCTGACAGCTCCGCGCTGCAGAACCCTGATGCCGAGACATTCATCAGGGCCGGGGAAATATTGTTTGACTAACAATAATAGTGTTTTTATTGATTTGCTGTCACTGTGAGTTGCTGCTTATGAGAAACAGCACCCACTGAACACAAAGTCTACACAGACGCATTCACATACTGTACACACACATTACAGAGTTCAAAGCTCTGTGGTTCCTCGGTTCTGATGTTGTCCCCCCCCTTTTTACTTTTCATGAACTGCAGTGATAAAATATGGCAGAGCTCAGGTAAAACCACCGCTGAATGAATGTTTGATGGATCTGAATTATCTCTGGGTTTAATCCTGAGGAATATCAGATGGAAGCTCCTACCTGTATGTGCTGAAATTGAATTAATTTGAGGAAGTGAATTCTCTGCAGTTTTGGTGTCCTCAGGTGCATCTAACTAGAAGGTGATGATTAAGACTCAGTGCAACATTTGGAGAAAACTAAAGTATGTGGGATGAAGACTCACTGTTTTACTCAGGGAGCAGGAGCAATGCTAACAGAACAAACAAGGGTGTGCATTTATTCCTTAATTCTTTCATATAACATGTAATTTCGGAGAATTACTGTGGTCACTTTGTGCTCAGGGGGCAGTAAAAATCATATTTCCCAGTGTTTTCATGGCTGTTTATGGGAGTGATGGATGCATCTCTCTGTCTTAAACGCAGGTGTCCTGAGGTCCGGTCCCACCTTCGTCGCTCACTGGGTGATACAGATCAGTTTCACGGCAGATTGCGACTCATCACTCTCGTATTTGCTCAAGGTAAGCTGCAGCGTGGGTCTCTGGGTAACGTTTTTGTTTCCCAAATTACATTCCTCAGTTTGAAATTTAATCTAATATTTATCTCTTGGCATGCTCCTTGTTTTGAGCCTTGGGTATAAATACAGACTGTAGCTCCTCCAGGCTTAAAGAAACACACACATTTCAGAAAACATGGAAAACCTCCCGTTATCATGACTCAAGAGTCACAACAGTTAAACAGCCTTAATTAGCTCCGTTTGCTTTGTGAATGAAGAGTGAAACCAATTTTGCTATAGTTGAATCTATTGTAGAGTCATTAATATTAGATTTAACTTAGATGTAAGAGCCAGCAGTGATGGCCCGGGAGCCGTGCTGACGCTTCTGTCAACTGTTTTTACCAAGAGGGGGATATCACACCTGTCATTCACCTGAGATTTCCTGTGTGTCCGACTCACAATTACAGAATAACACACAGTGTGCATGCCATGAACTCCTATTCTACCTTCAAGGAGTTTAAAAAACAGTGGTTTTAATTGATAAGCTCCCTGCCTGTAAACCCACAGAGCTTTAGAGCTGTTGGATGGTGGTTTACAGTTGACAGAGCAGGACTAGCTGGTCTCCCCTGCGTCCAGCATTTGTGCCAAACTAAACACCTGGTGGAGTGTTGCACAGGACCTGCAGAGATGCAGTGTGTGTTGAAACTTTAACTCAGAGAAGTAAGATTCATGGCGTACGGAGGGAAATGAACCTCAGTTATTTATGGGTTATGCACTGGTTGATCTTATTATTTGCATTAGCATTCTCCTTGTTTCTCTGATAAAAGCTAACAATGATATAAAATGGAAATGTTCTACTTAGTTGTGTCAGAATGAAGCCAGAGAACAGAAGAAGGTAAGTATGTGTTGAACTCTGACCAGATGTTGGATGTTATTCTTCTGGACATTCATTTCTTACTTTACTTTGTTTTGGGAAAATAAAATTGTCCACTGATTCAGATCAGTCTTGAATGGCTTCTGCTCTGTATAAAAAGTTTTTGCCTCATTATGAGCGGAGGCCTCTTTCCCACCCACACAAACCTCTCTACCATTGTGATTAATTATCAACAGTATTTTTAAAAACGGCTTTCTGTTTTTTTTTCCATAAAGGTTTTTTGTTTGGGTAAAATACTCCTTTCCCATGTGCGTATTTATTACTGGGCTTATTTCGTAGAATTGTCCATTTTCATGACATCTGAATACTTGTACATCCATAACCATCGTGCTGGAGTAAATCCTCACTTTAAGATTACATTCTCTCTGCTGTGATAGCAAAATGAAATAAATAAATTGATAAAAATGAACAATATTACACAGAGAATTAGTGTCTATGCTTGACCAAACTTGACCCACCACACATACGTCTGTCTCTCTTTACTGTGTAATTATCATCATTATCACACTTTTGTCAGTGGTGCAGTTGTTTATGTCAAACTTAACTCATCACCGCCGTTGATTCATCTTGCGGAGGCTGATTCACTGCTTCACCTGAATTATAAATGTCTGCAACCTGTCTGCACAGAGCAGACACCTGTGAGAAAAACAAAAAAACATCCATCTTGTCTGACGTCTCAGTGTCTCCTCATGGCTTCGCTCACATTACACCTAATGAGAACACGCCACCGGTTGTCCACAAATGAACATCATAATGTCATTCCTTTACGGGACAGTGTGGGTGGGAGAATTTGGCTCGCACCACCTCTGTCACTCAGGGGCTTATTCATCATCGCCATGATTTTCCAGGGCTGTCAGTGTGTGTGCCGCTGAAATGGCCCGATGGCATGAGGAATAGGTCCGTTGTCGAGTCCTATGTCACTGTCAGACCCACAGCTGCCGTCAACAACACTCCCAGGAAACATTCATTGTGCAAACATTTTGAAGATGTAGGTGCCTCAGTGGAGACATTTGTCTTATCAGGCTGTTTGGAATTCAGACTGACGTGAATAAAAAAAAAAAAAAAAAATCCTGTGGTAATAATCTTGTCAGAAATTTCTGATTTCTGAATCTGCATTGCCTTAAAGTCTCCCTTTGCCTCTCAGCCCCGAAGGTGGTGATGAATTTAACAATGACAGCATCCATGAAGCTAAAAATTGATGTCACCTTTTTTTGCTGCACAGATTCAGCAGTTTTGCCCATCTGAGAAAAAAACTGACAGCTTCAGTTTTAGACTGATGTCTCCCTGCTGCTGCCTTTGTTGTTGTAGCTAACGTTTATGTAAAGCAGGGAGTGATTTTTGTGGAAGCAAGATTGGTCGTGTCAGGCTCACAACCCCACATTGAGCTGTTGCTTGCAGAGCTGCGTTTCCTGATTGGCATTCTCAGCAGTGCATGCGTGCCCTGCTATTTTATGTTGCATAAAGTACAGGAGGTTTTAACTTTCCAGTGCTGCTTTCTCCTAACATGCATTCAGCCACCCTCCCTGCTCACCACAGAAAATGGCAGCAGATCGCCCGAAGCACAAATTTCATTGCCTCGTGAATCGAATGTTGTAGCGTCCACATTTCAAGAAATCTCCATATTTACACCCTGGTTGTGTTTCTCTCGCTGTTGCTCTTTGTGTTGTGACATTGCCCGCTGACAGTGACATAGCTGGCTGAAAAATTGCTGCTTGTATCAGTTTTATCTCATTAGTCCCACTGATTATTTGTTATCATTGGTCTGCTCTGTGCCACTCTTGTGAATTACAGTAATTTCCCTCTGCACTGGTTTGTACCCACAAGCTAACCAACCATACTCTGAACATGTCTGCACATTCTGTTTCTCTCCACGTGCTAACCCTTTTTGTCAAGAAAGAAAATACCAGCAGAGAGGTGGACGTTATCTTCTGTGCAATTTTTAGTTTACACTCAAGCTTTGGATTTGTTAAGAACAAAGAATGACAGGTGTCACTGGATAATGATGGTGTCACAGAGCTGTTCCTGCAGAGTTGCCTCAGAAGAACCCTTTTCTGTGGAGTAGGCAGGGTGTCATGTTTAACTGAAGACGGGGAAAATGCGAAGAGGTCAAATCTCCAGCGACATTTGTGGAATAAGGAACAACTTTATTGTGAGACCGGTGCATTTCAGCCTCAGGTTCATCAGAAGGATTAGAAATCTGATTTAATTGGATAGTCATTGTGTGATGAAATGAGCTGCAATTAAGTTGGAGTCTGAGGAATGAAACGATAATTTGTTCATTTTGAATTTGTTTATGCTACGGTGTCAGTCTGAGACCAAACTACTTACCCATGTTCTGGGCTTCTCCGTGGCATGTGTGTGTGGAGTTTGCATGTACTACCCCTGTGCTGGTTTCCTCTGGAGACAGGCAGGTTGGGTAAATTGGCGACTCTAAATTGCCCGTAGGTGTGAATGTGAGCGTGAAAGGTTGTTTGTCTCTATATGTCAGCCCTGTGATGGACAGACGACCTGTCCAGAGTGTACCCTGCCTATCGCCCAGTGTCAGCGGGGATTGGCTCCAGCCCCCCTGTGACACTCAAATTAGCGTACAAGTGTCCCTGTAAACACTTAAAAGCTGTGAAAAGATTAAATTAAAGTTCACCACAGCATCTTCAGCACCTGCTGCTGTTTGATTATCAGCTGACAGACATTCAGCATCATAACCACTGCTTCACCTGCAGCCTGTGCACCATATAGACACGTTTCCCTGTCATTGCTGCGCCATATGGAGCTGCAGCCGTTGAGCAGTGGTGGAGGACGAACTCACATCCTTTACTCTCTTTAGTTAATTTTTAAATACACTTTTAGGTTCCTATTAAAAGTACTTGTGCAGAAAATTGGCCCGTATGACTCCTGCGTTAGTGTACATGACATCATTAGTCTGTTAATACTGATTCATCGGTGTTTGAGCAGCGTTTTCCTGTTTCAGCTGCTGCAGGTGGAGCGAGTTTTACCTGTATACCGTTACTTTGGTGTAGGGGCGGAGCCAGACCTTCAAAAGGCTACGTCCCGGACTGAGTGAGGCCGCCATTGGTCGGCCCGCCGAGCCTTCGAGTTTTCCTATTGGCTGTTGCTCTTTCAAAACGAAATGGCGCGAAAGTCTGTCCCGTGTCGTCACGGGGGGCGGGGTTTACAGGTAGCGCTGCAGGTTTAGCGCCGTCGGAGGCAGATTTACTGACTTTTCAGACGCTGCCATCGAATTTTTGTCTTTTCAAAGACGCATCTGGCGATATATCAGGTGGCTGCTTGGGACACAGCTGTTTCGCAGAATGGAGCCGGCAGTGTTTATCAAACAGGTAAAGGGCTGAAACCAGGTAAAATGCTAATAAGACGGGATGGCGTCATGAATATGCTAATTAGCGTGATACCTTCATTTAGCGAGTTTTCCAGCAGACTCCAGCTAATGTTGTTTACAGCGCCTGCTTTCATCCACGTCCTCCCACTAAACATTAGACGTCTGATGGACGTGCAGATCGTGTCTATATTGTGTGCGTCGGTCCATGACCAGTTCTGGACATTTACACGACGTGCAAACTAGGTTTGATATGATATTTGGACGTCTAACCACGATCAAGCTTTTGGCTCGATTCCTCGCATTTCATCAACCGTCTCTCCGTCTCTGATTTCCTCTCTGTGGAAGTAAGTGGCCGCTCGGCTCCGTTCAGCGTACATCAAGAATCACCGTTTTCCACTAAGCTGAAAGTAAGTTGGTCATGTTTGTTCATTGTATGTTCATGTATGTATTTATAGTGTTAGCTGCTCTAGCGTTGTTGTTTTAAACTACCTAAAACTGCTGTGGCTACAATTGGCATTGCATATCATCGTATCAGCTAACGTTAGCTAAACATTGGCCATAGTTTAAATGGAATTGGAATTACTTTTGAAAACGACTGTGCCTAAAAATATTCACGTTAGCTGAAGGATTAACGTGTACAAGCATTGTTAAGTCGCTAAGTCACTGCTCACTAACCGGAGCTAGGCTGGTAGCTAGCCTAAGCTAAATTCGCTAAGCTAGCGAAACGAACAAGCTGCGAACTTTCTATCTAGCGGCTTCCTCACGGCGGGGATTGCTTTTTACATGCTAGCGAGCCACGAAGGTAAATGCAGGTGCTGATGTAGATGTATTAATCCAGTATTGGTAGTGGATGCACAGGCAACATATTTTTGCTTACAAATATGGGGACTTGGTGTACGTGTGCTGTCTTTAAAGGTTAAAAGTAATATTTAGAGTTCATAAGTTAAAAGTGTTAAAAGTATAAAAATGTAAAATGTGTATTTTCCTTTGGTTCATGGAAATTGTATCAGAGTGGGTGTTCTGTACTTTTCTTAGTTTTTGGAAATGGCGACAGAGTGAGCGCTCTTTCTGTTAATGTTCCAATTCGTATCTTGGCCGCTCCGTTTCTTCAGTCAGTGAGTTCGGTGACACAGAGATGGGCTTGTAAAGTTGAATGTGGTTGCACACAGGGAACGTACAGTCTCTAAGTATTGTGTGTGTGTGTAGTTTTCAAAGTGGTATGTTTATTGTGTTGTGTTGTTAGCATTGTTTAGTGGAGTTTGTTTGCTAGCTGCATTACATTTTGCGTAATGTCCTGTTGTTTAATATATTTGTGTATTTATGTAGTCACCGTATTTTTGCGTAAGGGTACGCGTGGTGAGAGCAGTACAGTATGACTGCAGATTTCCTTTACATATTTCTAATAATTTTACTTTTTCTGCTCCTGCAGTTGGATTTTTGAAATTTGATGACACAGAGGACAGAGGATGAAGCAAAGGACCGCAAAGAAGTGGAGGTGGAGGATACACAGCAGTCACTCAGGACTGATTATCCATTGTGGAGAATGTTGTCCCAGCTTTTGTGCATTGTCTTCTTTTCTGTATTCAGTATAATTGGTTCTGGTTGGATTTTACCTCAAAACACATTGTTTAGCACTTTAATTTTTATTGTTTTAAATTTCTATTGTTGTATGTGTATGTTTATTTTTTGTGATACAGACCCAAACAAGGTGGGCTGTGTAATTTATTTTATTATTTTATTATTTTTATATTTATTTATTTGTATTTTTCTAGTAGTTATTGGCGATCACTTTCATTTAGTTTTGGCAGACAATCAAAAGTAAAGCATATTGGCTTCAACTGATGAACACTGAAGTAATCTCCACATGCAAGCCATGAAATTCATGTTCCTGAAATTCAACAGAAGTCAAAAGCTTTATCAGTGACATGTTTGTAACAGTGATTGACAAAAATAAAAATGGAAATAAATAAGTGGGAGTTGAATTGTGATTTATTGTAAACCTCTGTGTATAACTGTAGTCCCATGTGTTTCCAAAAGGTGGAGGACCCGTTTCCTGTACCAGTTCATTTTCCTGTAGCTTCGTTGGCTTGGCAGCAGGTTTAAACTGGAAATGCATCACACCTTTGTATGCGTTTCCAGTTGTCCCCTGCTGCTGAGACAATCAAATGAAGCTATAGGAAAATGAATTGGAACAGTGTGCCACCTTCTGAAATGGGACTACAGTTGTGCACAGAGTCTAGAAGCAGAATAAAAACGATGTCTAAAATGAGTTAAAATTTGACGTAGAAAAGACGTCCACAACGACCAAATTTGGACTACAATTAGCCCTTATTTAGAGGTCCTGTGGACGTCAATACTGGCGTCACAGTCTGCACCTTCAGGGGACCAAAATTGGACGTGCAAAAACGACGTCGAAAAGATGTCGTTTGGACGTGTCTTTGCGTAGTGGGCTCATATATGTTGTTTTGTTTACAGTGGTTGAAAACGGTTTCCCTCCATGTTGTTTCTTTTCCTCATTATTTGTGCAGATTGCAAACGTCCGCCTCTTTTTCGATCCTCGGTGCCAGTTGTTTTGTCCTCCTCACATCCTCCATGCTGCTTCTCACCTGTGTCTGTGTTTTTCTTTTCCTTTTTATTTTGCAGATTTTTATTTTCGGGTACCTGTACAATGGGGGTCGGTGGGGTTTCCCCCCCAGCCCTGCTGTGGCTCAGCCTGTTCGGCCTGGTCCCTCAGACGCTGCCCCTCAACCCGGATGACCCCAACGTGTGCAGCCACTGGGAGAGGTCAGTCCCCCCCACCCCCAATTCAATCTCTTCTCCAATATCCATAGTGAAATAACACCGCTGAAAACTCTGCAGCGAACTAATGGACTCCCTGCCACAAATCAAGACTGTTGCCAATAATCAAAAGCAAAAGGGAAAAGGTTTACTCCTGGGGACACACTGAGGCTGTAAATTCAGAGCAATGGTAATGTGACTGCTTGAGTGGTCTCACCACTCAGTGCTACGCTGAGTAAAAGCACAATGTCATTTCTTATGAGAGCAGCTGAAGTGCTGGTGCTGTGATCGATAATCTCTCAGTGTAATCAGTGGGAATTGTGGAAATGGATTTTTATCTCTGATGACTATTACAGTTTTCACTTTTTGCTAAAGGTTACGCTCAGTTCAGTAACCTTTGTCCGGACCGGCTCTCCGTGTCAGGCGGCTGTTGTTACAGGAAAATAAAATCTGCACATAACAACAGAGAAGTGTAGAAATCAAATGTTATCTCAAGATTTTTCTTTGAATCCTGAAAGTTTGCGGTGTGCAGGGAAATAAAATGAAGCTCTCAAAGTTCTGTGAAAGAATCGATCCCCTCTAAACATTTAGAAAATGGCTCCTGAAGGACACGTCGAGTCCTAACTCTACGCTCAGGGATCAATACTTCACATCCATATTATTTGTTTTCAAAAGTTAAAGTGATTGACTTGATAACATCATGATAAAAAATTCCCTCTGTGATGTTCAGCTTGTGACATTATTTTGATTATTTTTTTTGTTCTTCAGTTTTCTCCAAATCCTCGAGAGGTTTGTTAATTTGAAAATGATAAAAATGTGTTCAGGATCAGAAACTGAACGTGTGTTCTCATCAGCTGTTTCATGGCTTCCTGACAAGCTGTGCTATTTTTCTCTGTCCTTCCAGTTATGCAGTGACTGTGCAGGAGTCTTACGCTCATCCGTTTGACCAGGTCTACTACACCCGCTGCACCGACATCCTCAACTGGTTCAAATGCACCAGACACAGGTACGGACACAGGCAACACACGAAGCTGCAGCTTTGTTTTTAATTAACCAGGTAATAAGTATGACATGTTTCTACACACGTCACAACATAAGGTATTTTCTATTTTTTAAAGAAAATACAGAGGAGTAGTTACTACAGTCGCCTACGACCAGTAAGCTTGTAATTTACAGTGTTTGCTGATATAGATGTTTAATGTGAATCCATCGTTCCAGTTATGTGAGTTGTAATAACGGTGTAGGGTAACTTTGCTTTAAGTTCCTCTAATTATCATTTATAAGCAGCTGATAAACGGTTAATGACACTTTAATGTAGTTGTAAGCAGCCATATGGATGTTTGCTAAGTGTTTACTGATGGGCAGTAATTATAATTTCTCATACAAAGTCATTATGATTATCCACAAGAGCTTTTATAGTTGTTAACAAATGCATTGATAAACACTTCAGATCTTCTTACACCTACATTGTAATGTGTTAAAACCATTTAAACCATGAACCATTCATCAAATGTTTCTATGCTGTTTGTAAATTCTAAATCTTGGTATTTAAAGTAAAGTTTTTCAGTATTTTACAGAACATACATTTTTATGTGAAACTCCGTACGTCTTGTACATAGTTCTGTTGCAGAGGATCAGACATCAGCCAGTAGTGTGTGCTACCTAACACCGGCAGTTCAGCACTGCCTGATGTGGTCATTTTGATGAGCGACTGTCGCCGTGCCGGCTTTAATGACCACATTAAGCTTTATTGCCGCCAGTTTAGCTCCTCCAGCGACGAGCTGAGTCATTGATCTAAAACTGAAATGTCAGAAAACATCAGCGTCCTTGAATGAGAGGGAGAAACTCCCTTAAACGCTTTGAACGTTGCTCGTCTTTTAGAAGTGCAGCGACGTGAACACGTTTTCTGAACTGTGTGTTTCATTGGGCCTCATTCTCAGTAGCAAATGATTGATTGATTTACTTTTTAAAGGTAAACACAAACTTGTATTATTTTAGTGGAATCTGCTGATATGTGAATTCAAATAACGCTGACTTATGCTGATTTGTAGCTTTGTGAATTGAGTAAAAATACAAATGGAAAAATTTTCTGTATTTATTTTCATAAAAACCAAACGGCTGAAACCTGGGTAAGGTCGTTCGAATGAATTTAACAAATAGCCAGACTTTCTGTGTGTTGCACAGAGGAGACGATCACAGCACCGCTTCCTCTGAAGAGTAAAGATGAATCCTCTGTGTGTGTGTGTGTGTGTGTGTTTGTGTGTGTGTGTGTGTGTGTGTGTGTGTGTGTGTTTGTTTATGTGTGTGTGTGTGTCTCATGCAGGATCAGCTATAAGACGGCCTACAGGAGAGGTGTGAGGACCATGTACAGGCGGCGCTCTCAGTGCTGCCCGGGCTTCTATGAAAGCGGAGACCTGTGTGTCCGTAAGTTACGCTGAGTCCTGTTCACCTTTTCACGAATTAAGTCAAACAGACATTTATACAAATGTAAATAAGGCAGTAAAGTTAAGTTGTGTTAGATTTCCTAAACAGATTCAACTCCATCAAACGTACACCTCAAACAGAGCTCTACCACTTATTATACCACACAATATGTCATTAAATCAAAACTCTGACATTCATGTCAGTACAGTTTTTCTTTTTTCTTGCTTTTTCGTTGTTGCGATCATAAAACAGAAATTATTGCGTATAATATGTGTATGCAGTTTCCCCATTGTGTGACTAACAAAGGTGTATCTTATCTTAATAATAATAGCTGTACATGATTCCATATGCAAAACAGACATCGTGGTCTTTACAGAGTATTGCATCATTTTGTTTTACATGCAGTCACAGTCTGCTGTAGTTGATACACATTGCTCTCCTCTTATACAAGTGAAGTATAGGTGCTCCTATAATGCAGGTGCACATGTACACTGAGTTTGATCCAGTGGCAATAAGAACAAATCCGGTGTTGTTGCTTCCTATCAGACAGAACTTTCTCCAGAATACGGCTGGATATGAAATATTCCCCCCACAGGGGAACGTGTGCTCTGCATAACATCTCTGCAACAAACAAAATCATTTTCCTGTCATCTGCATTGTTATTTTCAAACTTTTTCCACTTGATACACACAAAGTATCCAGGCTTGTTAAAATTGCAGTGTATCTTGTGGAACAGTGATTCAATCTGAGTCGTTATCTTTTCACTTGCGGCAGGCAGTTATCTATATCTGCTGTTAGAGCTGTCAAAGTCAGATCAATCCGGCTCTGTTACAAAGTGGATCCATTTTACTTAGAGTTTGACCACAGAGAGCTTTGAAATCAACGTAAACAGACGGGAGACAAAAAAAAAAAAAAAAAGAAAAATGTCTCAAACACAACCTCAAACAAGCTGCAAGCGCAGAACATCTGCTAATATGGACGTAGATAGAAGATATCTGTACTCTGAAGACATGTTGTTTGTACAATGGCTTGTTCTTGTGTCGCTGAGTGCTTTGTACAAATCAGGCCATGGCTCATTCTTCCCGTGCTGTCTTTTATGTTAAGAAGAAGGAACCTAAATGTGTTTCTGTAGAAGTGACATTTTTCAGAAGAGGACACTGACTCGTGTTTGTCTGTTTGCTGCCGCGTGGGACGGAGCTTTGGCTGAAAACTTCGGTCAGAGCGATAAAACGAATCTTTCTCTGTGCAATTATTTTTGTTTTTTAAGCTCTCAGTGATTTCCCAGTCAAAGAAAACCAAAACATCAGGCAATCAGACTGAGCAGATGAGACAGCAGATGTTCACTCAGAGCTGATGCCACACATGCATATAATTCTTTATTTGACTGTAAACTGAGTCTTCAGCTTCTGTTGGTAATTGACAGAGACAGACTCCTGCGTCTCTCCTGGATCTGCTCGTCTCATCGCGTCTGACACGGCTCTGATTCAGCCGTGTGTCCTGTGTCATACAGTGAGGTGTTTCTCTTATTTACCCTGCCGTCACTGATATAAGTGGGGCGGACAAAATAATAGAAACACCTCTCTGTAGAACACAATACAGTTCGACAGCATCACACAGCCGTAGCCTCTGAAATGACCGTGAAGATGAAGCAACACCTGTTTAGCGGTTTCAGTAAAAACTGATCATTATAACCTTCGTGTCGATTGATGATTGAATGATTTGTTACAGGACTTTTGTGTTGGACTTCATTAGTTTTAACTGAGTTGTTTCTCCAAAGCAGCTTTAGTGAACGTTGACTGATTCTCACTCATACAAGGAGGAAACCCTAACCCTTTTAGGTTGGAGCAGCAGGTGCAGCGCTCGGTTTTCTAACTTAAATTTGTTATTTTCACAGAATTCATGGGGTTTGATTTCCTTTTATTCAGCCTCTAGTGAGCCAGTAACCAGTGGACACTGGTTAGTTAGTGTCTGAACATTCCTGTGTAAATTTATCACCTTATGTTGTGTATAAGTGCGAAGAGTGAGCTGGACTGAAGAGTGAGCTGGACTGAAGAGTGAGCTGGACTGAAGAGTGAGTTGGATTTCATGTGACAAGAGTGGAGTCGTGTTGGGGGGTGATCATACAAATCCTTTAATGGACTGAATATTTTTTTGTTCTTTAGAGGAAAATCATTTTTATTCTGTTAGCACTTCCTCCGTGTGTCTCCTCTGTCTGTCTGTCCATCCGTCTGTCTGTCTGTCTGTCTGTCTGTCTGTCCTTCCGTCCAGATAAAAGCGAGACACTGAAAATATACATTGAAAGTTAAAAAGCCCAAAATCAGCATTGAAACCTGTCAGGAAAAAAAAATATTGTCAACTTTTGTTAGAGAAGAAGAAAATCTCCTGGCTCAGTGTTTATCTCGTGCTGGTGCACGCTCCTCGATCCAGCTAAAGAAATCAATTATCCACCCTAGATGGTAAATTCTATAGGGCAGCGTTTCCTTTTCTTGTTGCAGAGAGGAGGTGAATGGCTTTGCCTGGAGGGTGGGGAGGGTAAAGAGGAGTGTATTGTGTGTCTTTATTCAACATCTGCTTGTAAACAACTTTATTAGATTCTCCTGGGGGACATAGACAAATACTCCTCGACTCCATTGTGTGACGGCGCACATGCACACACAGCCTCTCGCTCCCATTGGCTGAGTAGCCGTGAGCTAGCTAGGAGAAGACGCCTTCCCGGTTGGCTAACGTTAACGGCCTCGGACAGCTCTTTTGTTGTGTGATGTGCGCAGCGTGAGCTAATTGAGGTTTCCCTCGCTGGCAGAGAGAGAGGGAGGGAGGGAGGGAGGGAGGAGGGGAGGGCTGGTGATTTGATTAGAGGTCTTTCCTCTTTCTGTGTCTCACCGTGTTTCATTTCCTGTTTATCTGTATCTTTTAGATGAACATGCAGTTATGTGCTGGATGTAGACTCTGTTCACTGTATCTGCTTCTAATTTTTGAGGTAATCACCTTAAATCAGCCATTTTTCGCTGTGTTGCGGCTGCAGGAATCCTTTCCTTATTTTTCACCTCTGCCCGAGGCCGTTTTTTCTCGTCGGTATGATTCCTCCCTCCGTCATCTCCTTTGTCATCCTTGGTCCTGCTCATCCTGTCCTCTTTTCTTCTTCTTTTTTTTTTTAAGTCCTGGATCCTGAATCTGTTTGCATCGTGGAGCCTGGGGGGCTGTGACCTCGTCACCCATCGACCTGTTTCTTCCTTTTACCCCCCCCCCCCCCCCCCCCCCCTCCCTGCTGCTCACCTCCCTCTGCCACTCGGTACATCTCTGATAGAAATCACTGCTCGAACATGATGTTTAATCACATCCTTACACAAAAACATTTATTCTGTGGTTCCGGGTAATGGTGTTTTTCTGTTCCTTCATAAAATAATAGTCTGTTCTTATGAGTCAGTAATGCAGAGTAACAGCCGTAGTAGGGCTGTAATGGAAAGATACTATCTGTATGTTTATTTCACAGGAGGGAGGTGGTTGGAAATCATACAGACTGCCTCTGCCTCCGTTTCTGTGCTAAGTAGCTTTTCTGCTGCTATTTGTTCTTGTAGTTGCTCAGAAAATATACAAAATCACATCATTAATAATTAATTAAATGATAAAGAATGACCTGTAGCAGGAAAAAAGTCGTTCTAAGCTGAGTCTTAATACAAAATGTGAATGGAGGCAGGAGGGGCCAGATAAAAATGAAGTTGGTTTGAAGTGAGAAATCTTCCGCACTGACTAACTTCAGTTCATTTTCTGTCAAATGGAGCGTCGTGTTATTTTCTGTCAGATTGTGACGTAAAAAAAAAACATCAGCACCAGTCAAACTTTATCCTGCACTGCACAACAAACCTGGTGCAGGCTGATGAAACGTTACTGAGGATTAATTCTAAATATTGAACATCTGTGTTTTTAGCCTCTGGCCTTTTACGTTGCTCTGCGTCACCGCTCTGTCTGCCAGCAGTTCCTCAGACAGTCTGAGGCTATCGGCTCCTTTTCGTGGCAAACATTGGGCGACAGATGAAAAATGAATGTTACTGCAAAAATTTGGTTTTTATTCACATCTGCACAGTTTTATCTTTTCATAGCCCAGTATTGTATTTGTGTGTGGTTACATCCCTAATACACAGATTTGTTCTTCAGTAAAATACTCACAGTCTCTTGGTTAAGTGGAACACGTTATGTCCAGAATCCAACGAGAGAAATCTGAAAACTTCTTTTCCTGCTCAGAACAAGGACAATTTCCTTTCCAATCCCTGTCGCCCCGGGGTGTCGTGATCAGCCCTGTCGACAGTTTGGTGCGAGATCAGACGGTGCAGGAGGATGTCAGGTGTGCACTTACAGTCGGCCTCGCTGCTGTGCTTTCTGCTGTTGCTCATACCTCCGCTCTCATTCTTCCTGCAGCAGCAGATCAAGAGATTCAAGGGCACTAAAGACTGCTTCAGCGTGCCGAGACAATAGCTGGAATTAGGTAGTGATTATTTAATTTGATATCTATTAATCTCGTTGTACCCGTCGCTGATGTAATCCTCCTTGTCGCAGTTTCTGCTCCAGTCCACAGGATGAAAGGATTAGGAGCCCGTTTAATGATTTATCAACTCTCCTTCAGGATTACGAGAGCATGTGTCTCTGGTTCTGTTATTAAAATCTGGGCCGGGCATTTGCAAGACATTTTATCCGTCTCTCCCCAGTAATGTGCTGTACAGCACTAAGGTCCCAGCCAGCACTCCTGTGTATGAACTCAGGTTTACTTATTTCAATTCTTAATGAATGCAGAAACCTCCACAAGTGGTTGGTACGGTTTGTAAAAGATTTACTTTTCTTTCACAAATCTCTACAAACGTATTTCCACTTTGAATCCCCGGTGAAAAGAAGCAGAACAATAAGCTTGTGGGCGGTGTTTCACTGATAGAAACGAAGGAAAAGCTCATTAACTGAGTTTTTCTTTACATGAATAAATACATTTTCACCCACTGTCTTACCTGCAGTTTAAACGTCTGCCTCCAGCAGTTATTGATAAAATGCTGTAAAAGCTGAAGTTGCAGGGAAACTTGGGGCGAAATGACTTGAACACAAATACGACCAAACAGCAAACTATGATTAAACTAAAAAAATTAGTTTAATCTTTGATAATTCCAATATTGAACGCTTTCTAATCCGACAGACCTTGGTCTTATGGTATCTTTTTAGTTTTTCTGGCTCGATGAAAACTGGACAAAACAAACGTACAATGATAACTCATCACTTTTATGACACGACACCACGTTTGCCTGTGATGGAAAACACCAGCTCTGCTCTCGGTGCCGTTTTCTGAGAAAATGTGAAGCTTTCTGTTTTACAGGCAGGAGCTCTACTTCAGTCTGGCCTCCACCAGTATAAATCTTTACTCAGTGTGCAGTGCCAAGAATATGTGGCAGCGAGGATTCTTGTCCTAATGCACGAAAAAAGCTGTAAAATGTTAACACGCTGCCACTATAAATTTAGAGAGCACGACCCCTCTGTGGCTGAAGTACCATAAAACCCATAAAACCTGGCTTCGCTGAGGCCGGTCTCCACTGTACCCGCTGTTCCTCCCTGCTCGCACTCTTCTCTGCAACTTTCAGAACTCAGCACTTCACTTTCTGTGCACTGTGCTGTTTTTAAATAACACCTCACAGCCAGTTTGGTCGCTGCGCACATGCTGTCACTGCATGTGTGCATGCAGGTCCCCACCATGCAGACGGTGAAACTAAAGAGACGCTCTCTTTCATTTATGTGATGTTGCTTTGCACATATTTATGCACGTCGAGCCACCTGTCTCAGCCAGCGAGGACTCGGCTGCACAAACAGAGCCGGAGCAGCCGCTCGTCGTATCTCTGTGATGGAGGAGCTAAAGTCTCCAAGCTGTCAGCTCGTCTTCTCCCAGCAAAGTCCCTACCTGATGTATGATGCAGTATTCATACTCTGATACACAAGTGATCCTCACAAAATGAGTTGGAGGGGATGTTACGTAAAGTTCAGCCTCTCACTTTTAACAAGTGGCACAGACGAATGATTTTTGTTCCATTAAGCAAAACGAGGTTTTTTACGGTGACTGGAAAAATTACAGTTTTTATCTTTTTTTGAGTTGCTGTTTTTCAGGTGTGTGTGTCTCTGTCTGTCTGTGTCCTAATTAGGATGTGGGAGATGTCAGTGTCCTGTATTGCTGAAAGAAATAAGGACATTTGCTGCCTTTCCCAGCATGCACTGGGCAGGATACAATGCCACTCTGACCCCAGTCAAGACCCCAGATGACAAGATTACACAGAGTCTCTGTTACAGTAGGTAGAACTGTAATGTGTAAATCCAGCAGGGATCATTGCGACGTGTTTGTGTCCAGATTAAAAAGAAGATCTAACTATAGAGGAGCCTCCCTCTCAGCCAAACGTCCCTGGGTAAATAAAAGTGAGCTGTCGTGAGCTTTGGAGGCAGAGGTAGAGAACTGTGCAAAAGGATGTTTTCAAAAATAAAGCGATGAGTAGTTTTTATTCATCTGTTACCTTCATCCAGTCCAGTAAAGAAATAAAAAGCTAAGATCAGTATTTGCTGTGACCCCCCCCTCCACCCTTTGCCTTTAAACCAGCAGCAGTTCTCCTCAGTACACCTGCACACAGGTTCTCAGGTACCTGTCAGGTCGGTTGTTCCAGCATCTTGGAGAACTTGGCTCAGTCCTTCTGTGGGTTTAGTCCGTCTCAGCATCTCTGTCTTTTCATGTGATCCCAGACTGACTCCACGATGCTGAGATCAGGGGCGTTTCTTCTTCAGGATTTTGGGTAAAAGAAAACAAAACAAAAAAAAAAGAATTTAATCTTTTTTTTTTCATTTACAGTGTAATTTTTAAAATATTGAATTGAATTTTTAGTGTAAGTGAAAGAAAAAATGCACCTGACTCAGAACAGGAAGTCTTTCAGATGATGGGTTTTTAAACAGGTGTATGAAAATAATGGACTCGGTTTACAAACGCGTTAACCAGGTGCATGGAGGACGTGTACCTTTGTCATTTTAACCTTTGCCCCTTCAGAGAGTCTGAGTTGTTTCACTGTTTGTGGTTTGACAAATGAATAAACTGAGGCTCACATTAATCTATCAGGAGTACAAATCGTGACTTGCTGCTGATATTTATGTTTTCACCAACCTTAAAAACCGACCTCCTGATGGGACGTGAGTCACGTTATCTGCTTTGTAGAGCAAACAGATAAGGCAGTGCTGACATCTTCATTTTCACCTTAAGCTTCTCCACCTGGTGTAATATTTCATTATGACACGACCTTACAGTTGAGAGTTGTCGAACACTATCTGAAGATGGAAAACAAATGGCTCCATCACAGCATAATAAACGATCCTGCCGTGTCTCGCTCTGTCATTATCTTGTGCAGCGATTAGCTCAGAGGCCAAAGGTGGCCACAGGAAGGTGTGAGGAAAGAGGAGCCAAGGAGGAAGAGGAAAAAGGGAAGGTGTTTAAAAAGAGGTCAGAAACTTTGAGAGAGATTACAGGCCTACACACACACACACACACACACACACACACACACATACTTCTCTCTGTATATCACATTTATCACCTAAAACTGAATCTGAAAACACCCCCCTGCTGACTTCAAAGAACAACTCTTAAAACTTTAACCCAATGGTACATCAGAATGACTTTTAATAATATAAACTCGACTTTCTAACTTCCAGTTATCATGTCATTGCATCATACAGTGCAGTCAGATACCTAACCCTCAAAGCTTTCGTACTGTACAGCAGCGGTGGGCAAATAGTGGCCCCTTCTTACACACAGATCAGGGACAGTCAAAAGGAGAGAAAGAGTAAAAATCATATCAAGTCTGTTTAAACATCGAAGGTTTAAACATTTAACCAAACTGCACGAGTCACTTTTTCAAGGAGGTGTTCGAGCTGATGACACACACCATTCAGTTACACAGAGGAATGAAAAGAAATGGTGCGGTGATGTGTGTGAACAGGTTCATTATGTCAAACTGGAAAAAAGTCGTCCTTATAATAGTAGCAGAAGTGCTTTTAAATAAAATAAGATAAGATACACCTTTATTAGTCCCACAACGGGGAAACTGCATCCGTCACAGCAGCAAAGAGACAGATTCAGGCACCCAGGAGATACAAAAATATAAAGACTTATGATTTACCAGAGTAAAAAATGTTTAAAAGACTAAGACTGTTATAAATACTATAAACAATTTACACAGTATGAGCAGTGTAACTCAAAATGACTCTTAAGATGATATTTCTATATTCTTGAGATCAACAAGGTTCATCAGAGTTAAGAAGAGAAAGCCTGAGAGGCTGCTTCATCACCAGCAGTAATAATCCAGGTGTATTTAAAGAAGGTGGGATGTTTACCTCCATGTCCTCTGGTCTCTGTTGCAGCGTTGTGTACTGAAGAGTGTGCCCACGGACGCTGTGTCTCTCCTGATACCTGCCAGTGTGAGCCGGGCTGGGGAGGACTGGACTGCTCCAGCGGTGAGTCACAGTCTCAGCCTCAAACACACGGTGCAAAAACCCTGGAAGAGTTTATGGAAATGTGGTGATGGAATTCTGCTCTGTAGTGTGTTCACACCGACTGCGTCAGCAACAGTGACAGCACATGGTTTCTGAGACATGATCTACACGTTAGGTTTATCACTACTGGAGTCTGACCTTAACTGATTATACTGTCTTACAAACATCAGTATGTGTGAGTCAGCATTTAGGGTCATTGTGATAGAATGTGATGGGAGTATGGCATTTATGTTTGTGTCATGTTTAAACTTGAGGAACGTCACAGACCTGCTGTTTTCAGCCGCCGCCATCTTTCCTCTCGTCAGTGGAAGCTTGCGTGTCTTGTGTCAGTCTGTTTGTGTTTCCATCACATGGTGCATTTTGTTTTAAAGCAATATTTCTTTTTTTTTTCTCCCAGTTTCTGGTGTTTCCACTCAGTTTCTTTATGCACAAATTGAAAATGCACATACAAACAGGCCGAGTGCTCCATCCCAAACAGCCGTATCAGCTGTTTGTCTCTACCCTCGGTGCCTGGGCCCTTGTTGTCACAGCAACAATAATAAACATGCAGTGAAGGTTGAGGAACGGTCACGGTTTGACTTGGTTCAGACAAAACCTACTTGGTTAGGTTCAGGAAACGATTGTGGTTTGTGCTAAAACAAGCACCAGCTTAAGGTTAGAGGACCTTCTGTGTCATGGTAACAATAATAAACACCAGTTAAGGTGGAACGGATTGATGAGAGCAACAACACTCTCCATCTGTTTGAAATGGTAAACAAGTCCTCGGCCTCCTCCTCACACAGACTTCCTCCTGTGCGTCGGGCGTAATCGGACTGTCAGAGGTTATAGATGACCTAATGACTTATAGAGGTGTTTTTTTAGGGGAGGTCAGTCTCAAACAGGTGGATGGAAACAAACTTAAAAACAAGGTCCGAGTCTGACTGGGAAAGGCAGCACCGATGGGATGATTGAAGTTTTAAAAGCTAAAAGTTTGAGCGCCATCTTCGAGCTGTGGTTACTGGTCGGCAGCTCTGTGGTGCGGAACAATGAAAACGCCACCGGTTGCACCTTTAAACCTAAAACGCGCCTTTTGCATCTCTACATCAGTCTCATTTCCACCTTTCGGTTCCACTCCTCAGACTGCCCTCCCTGGTGCTGTGGGAGTGCAGATCAGTACAAACCGTAGGCGTATGTGCGTGCGGTGGGGGTGGTGGTGGGTGGTGGTGGTGGGGGATTTGACACTTAATGAGTCACACAGCCCCTTTAGCCCCCCTTTGTTATTGGTGTGCTCCAGCCTCCTGCCTGTTTTTATTGCTGCCCAGGGGCCGGGAGACTGAGGCCAAGCTAAGACAGGGGTTAGGTAAATCTACCACCACTTAGACTAAGGGGAAGGGAAGGATGAAGTATCGACTGCCCAGTAATGTCCCTGTTTAAGAAAAGGAGCAGAGGTAAACACAAACCGAGTCCAGCTTGTCGGGTTCACTGTGGAAGTTTGGCCGACTCTGACTTCCTCTCTTCTGTGCTGTAGCTGTCAGCCCGTCTTTGTTCTTCCATCCATCGGTTCATTGTCCGATTTTATTTCCCTCTTATTTATTTTAGCGATAAAGCAAAAACCCGGTTGGCGTCAGCCTCACACTTCACCCTGCACACAGTGCAGCTGTATGACAGGAAAACATTCTGAGGCCTGGGAAATAAATAGAAACAAAAAAATCCTTTTCCCAGTGTCCCATGTTAGATTAATACACCGCAGTGTGAAGACTGAATCCTCATATACCTACAATATCATTTGTCATCTGTTCATTATCTGTGGAAGAATGTAATTTGCCATAAAGATGCTGCACAGTGAGACTGAAGCGTCCTTCCTGTGGGGACACGGAGCCCATGTTTACACGGACTGCGTCTTATTTTATGCACGCTCTTCCCTGATTGGTCAGAGGAAATGAATCCTGCGTAACAGATTTAAGGTCCCACGTTGTTTTGTTTTCTAAGATTCTGCGGCTCAGGATGTGAGCAGTGTTTTTCATGATGTTTTCTAAATAACTGTAGTTAAGTTGCGGCGGCACGTGCCGAATGAATTTAAAGGCTCGATGTCTCACAGGCGGAATAGATCCTGATTGGTGGACAACACCTGCTCCTCTGATTCTAATGAGGGAGGTGAAGCCTCTTCTACTTCAGACGTGACAAACCGGTTTGATGGGAAAGAGTTAAGTAATTACTAAATCCAGCTGTGATTTGTTGGTGACAGGTATTCACACCTGACTGTATGAAAAGGCTCAAACAAAACATGCATCCAGTTACCGGTTTATTAGGTACACCAGTGCTAAAACTAACAGCTCTGTAGGAAACCCTGCCTTCATGAAGATTATAATGTTCCGTTTATGTTCCACCCCATTTATATTAATGAGGGTGTGCTAAATAATAGAAACACCTGTCAGTAAAACGTATTACAGTTCAATAGCAGCAAAAACTACATCCTCCATAATGATCATAAAGCTGAATCATCACCTCTCTAAAACCCTTTAAACACAAACTGAACATTATAACCTTCATAAAGGGAGGATTTATGGCAGGACTGTTGCATTGAGCTGGATCGGTTTTAGACCAGCGTGTTTAACAGCCTGACAGCTGAGTATCTGTTTGGAACATGGTTCGTTCCGTGCTTCCAGAATGTGTGTGATGAAATAATCTGAATCTGTTCACAGTTTCAGAAACGGAGGTGCGTTGATGTTAATGTAGAAAACAACGCATTATGTTTTTCTGTAGAGCAGGAAAATGTAATAAATTGATTTAAAATGTCCGCGTTAAATCATCGTCAGCTCCCCAGAGAGCTGTTGTGCTGTAAGTTGAGGGTTTTCCAATGCCTGTGTGCACTAACGTTTATCTTCAGCACATTCTTCTGTATTGAAACACCTCGGCTGACATTTATATACTAATTTACCACAGCAAATACATTTTAAAAGAGCTGTAGTGCCTCTTACATTACTGTTTCTTTATCAGCATAATGAGAAAATGTTTTCATGAACCTGTCTGCAAAGTTGGAAAATGTTCATACTGAACACATCTGCTAATAATTAACAGAGAATGTATTTCATGTACTTACAGTACTTTTTGATTTTTTGGTTTCCACCAGCTGCTGAGAACAATATCTGCCTCTGTAGCTAAATGCTCCACCATGTTCACCAGCTAAACACCAACCTTTGTCTGCTGTAATGTTGGAAAACAGTGGGTTTATAAGAATTCTTTTAGTGACAGCTGCTTCTACCTCTTAATGCTCAGGAGGGAAACACTGTTGAAGTCATTTTCTAATGCATAAGTACAGTTTCCACACGTAATGTAATATCCTAACTGATCTCAGCTCGGCGGAAACTGAGTGCGGGTTGATCTTATGTAGAACAAAAGCTGTAAGTAACAAGTGACTCAAACTCGAAGTGGGCTCTCTGACCGAGGACACTGAGGAGAAGAAAAAGCGAAGGCCAGTGTGAGGATTGTCTTGTACTGTAGCTAACCAGATTAGCTGGTGAAGCAGTGTGTGAGCCTCAGCAGCCTTCCCTCTCCAAACTCCAATGCAGTTGAAGAACTTTGTTGCTCTGCCAGGAAATATAAATAGCTCGGACAGAAGTGGGATGAAGCAGTGAGAGGAAGACAAGGATGTGACGGCAAAGACAAAAGGAGACGTAGGAAGAGGGCTCAAAAGTAGAGGAAGGAGGAAAAAGTGGTAGATAAGGACAAATTATGATGAAAATTATAATGTAAAGATGATGATAATGATGGGAAAGATTATCAAGAGCAAGAAGGATAAGATAAATGGAAAGAACATTGCAAAGAAGCAGTTTAATATGATAAAGATTCAAGAATCAAGCAGAGAAGCAGTTTGCTACAAAGGCAATTTAAGAAGTGAATCATTTTGATCAGCAGTGATTACTCCTGCGTCTTCACACTTTTATGAATTTCAGAGTTGACAAAGTTGTGTTAGTTAATGTTTGACTTTGTTTTTCACTGCACAAATGATGCAAATGAAAAAGTGAAACCGCTGATTACCGGTGTGAGGCTGGTTCTTAATGTGCAAAATATAGAAACGTCTTGTAAACGTGACACAAGTTAGAAAAACTACTTTTTCTGTAATAAAACCATGTCTTTCTGTAATATCTGCACATGACGACCACGGTAGGGTGTAAGGTTAGCTGAAGGTCACAGTTGCGGCAAACAAATTCTGGTATATAAAGTATAAAACCTTAACACACACTTATATTAGCAAAGAGTTTTATTTAGCTAATCCTAACCATAACTTAACGGTACTTTATTTTGTTATAATCATGATTTTATAACTTAAAACACTTGCTCAAGGTCACAGTTTGGTTAAAGCTGATTGAATTAATCTTTGTGCATCGCTCACAGTGAGAAACCCACAGAGAATTATCTCTCCACTTTGCACTTCCTCTCAGCTCTACAGAGAGTTTCACCATATTTTTAATGTCTGTTCTGGTTTTACAGACATCAGCTTTACTTTTTGGTTCACTCTCACTGTTCTCATCAGCTGTTTCCAGCAAAAGAAGGCAGTTTACCCAGTGTGCACTGGCAGACAGACAAATAGACCTGCAGCAATGACTTTGTTGACTGATTAGTTCATTGAAAGATCTCTTAGTCTGCCGAGTTTGTTCATAATTGAATAATTGTTTTAATGCTTTTTTGGTTCATAATTGGCAAAAATTCACTGAAACATTCTTAAATGTGAATATTTTCTAGTTTTCTCAGCCTTCTGTGACCACAAACTGTGTATTTTGGAGTTTTGGACTGTTGGTCAGACAAAACTTTTACAGAAATCATCTGGGAACATGGACTTTTGCCACCATTTGACATGTTATATACCAAACTATTAATCGATTAATCAAGAAAATAATCAGGAGATGAATTGATAATGAAATATTCATTAGTTGCAGTCTTACAGACGAAGTTGGCTGATAAACATATTGGAGAAATCTCCATATATTTCCTTCAAAAGTTGGTGGAGACCAAAATAGAGCTAAAAGTAGAGTGAATACTGGAACTGCACTTGGTCAGGTTCCCAGAAACACAACTCTAAATGAATGAAGATCTTGTTCTGTGTCTGGATGTGTGGAACATGCAGTAGTTTGCTCACATGCTGTGTTTGTTGTGCTGCCCCCATGTGGCCAAAAACACTTTTACAGTCATGTGAAGCATGTGAGTGAAGCTGAAAAGACTTTGAGCAAAGATTCATCCTGTTGCTCTTTGGTATCCGGCTACTTGCACATGCGCACTTTGAATTCAGCCTCACACCGACTTTACCTTTTACCTTTAACAGCAGAGGGACAGCACTCCAAAACAAAGTGCTTTATGTTAGAAAAAAAATTTAAAAATTAAATTAAAAATTAAAAACAAGCTCAGCAGGCGCCTGAAAATGCGCCGTCCTTCAGCAGAGCTTTGTTGTGGCTTGATGCGGCAGCGACCAGGTTTCTTTGTAAACCCCTCTCCCGATCTTCTGTCCATATTCTACTTGTTAAGTAAGTGATGAATTTGGTACAGGTCTCCATTTGTTGCCATGGAAATGGACGATGCCCTAGCACATTACATTAACATGCCTCTTACTGTGAGCTTCTTGCGGCTTTTGTGACGGCGGAGAACACTTTGGTCGTTGGTGTCTCTTGTAATGGATGAACTTTGAAAATGAAGCACAGAGAAGAACTTCCCTCTGCCTAATGAGTACGTATAGACAGATATTACAGCCCAGTATATCTGAACACGTGTGACCAGTTTGCTATAATCGTTTTCAAACCTGCAGCTTATCTTTAACAGCAGCAAAGGTGGTAGAAAACAGCTGAACTTGTGAATCCGGTCGTGTGTGGCTTGTTTTACCCAGTGAGCTTCCTGGCGGTGTGGGCGTTTGTTCACTACTGTGCCCCAACATGTCATTCATGAGAGCTGGACCCATGCAGATGTAGGAAACACACACAAACACACACTCACACATGCTCACACAGTGATGTATTTGAGTGTCTTTGCTGTTTCCTGTGTACCCACGCGAGTCAGGTTTCACACGGCTTTCCTCTCTGGCGTCCGTGTAAGAGAAAGCTTGTGAAGGTGTGCAACAACATAATGCAGCTTGTGCTTTCCCTCAGCGGTCGTTTTCTCTTTTCGCTCCTCTGTTCGTCTCTCATGTGCCTCTCTGCTTATCTCCCGGTGCCACTCCTCAGCTCCACTGTACAAAATCCATACAGATCCATCGCAGCGAAACCTCTGCCTCCGCTTCTGCTCTTGATTTGTGTTTGTGTGCGTGCGCGTCGTCTGACGCTCAGCATCTACATACAAGGCCTTTTTACCACCGTGTTTATTCATCATGGATATTTTTCCATAGTTTACATAGTTGTGTTCTCCAGTGCATGTGAATGAATAAATAAATTTAATTTCTGCTTTGTCAACATCACAAACACAGATTAAAGCCATTGTATTCTTTGCATGTAGGACTCCAAAGGTCAGAGTCACAGCATCCAGGCAGCAGATTTCTCAGATATTCATCAGAGCTTTTTGTAAACCACGGGCTGCCGGGCCAACTCTTCTCTAGCCGATGTGTTTGTGTAACATTTCTCTAAATCCACTCGAGGCCGTTTTGATATCAGGAGCCTCGTAGTCGCACATCACACTCTGGTTCTTTGTTTTTTTTGGAGAACGAAGCCGCAGTTAAACAAAACAGGTTTAATTGAACAACAAGCTCTGAACTCCTCACACGTCTCTATTAATGTGCTCCGTCACTCGACTCCTTCAACATGTCACTGAGGTGTAAAATTATTACCTGGCCACACAGATGTGAGGTGAGAATGACTCTGAGCAGTGCAGCAGCAGGTTCATTAAACTGAAAAGATCATTCACAAGATGATAGACAGTGTAAACGAGCCTCAGTGGCTTTATTCACTCATATTAAAGGAGAATCTGGTGATATTCTGTTTTTTTTCTTAGTGTCAACAAATTTGATGAAATCAAAATAAAAACAATAATTAATATATTTGAATAACAAATATATGCAATGTTTGCAAGGCCTGAGATGTCTTAGTCGTCTGAGTCACTGAGCTCCACAAACACATCAGTGATCCTCACTGTTACACTGGGTGACATGTTCCTTCATCACCATGAACACACACACACTGTAGTTTATTTAGACACACACACTGTCCTGCTGCCCCAAATACTCACTGCAGTGGATTAATCCGCTGCGGAAAATAGTCCCCAACAAATTCACTGCTTCCTCCTGTTTGATTGACGTTTGATTAAAACTACAGCGACCAGCTGTTTCATGAAATTACAGAGGCTTTCATAAAAAAATGGAGCTTTATGTCATTTAAAGATTTACGTCCTCAGTAGGAATAAGTGGCCTTGTGGGTGAGTGACACTAACTCTCTGCAGCGGGTATCAGGCTGTGCCATCAGAAATCTGCTGGGCCCTCCCACAGGTGGCCGCTCTGTAACCTTCACCCAACTTTAAGCTGCCTTTAAATCCTTCTCTCACCCAGTCAAAGGGCAGATACTCTGCGGTTTATTAGACAGATTATTATGATCTTACTTCCATAAATAGAGATTTGTTTTTAAGGTATTTTCTTTTGTGTCTTTTGAATTTGAGTCACTTTTATGTACCAGAGCTCAGTTCTCAGCACTGGTTAATATTTACCTGTAAAATAACCATTCAGTTTTTCTTTGATATACAAAATGCATTTTAAATAAAAAGGCCGCAGTCCAAAGCTTAACCATCAACACCAGTCAGAAACATTTGCACAGGGGAACGTGCTCCGTGGCTGCTTCTCGTCTTTGGCTACTCAGCTCACACTTGTTTGTGAGATATAAGCAGGTAAATAACTTATAAAAGGAAAGAAGCGGGAGGTGTAAGAGGTCAAGTTCTTTGTGAGAAGGCAGGCGTAACACGAGGAAACAAAGGTGTGATTTGGGGGGAATGAGAGGGAGGTAGGGTAGACACGGACGTGACATGTTTCTTGAAGAGATGAGTTTTCAATCCCCGCCGGTACGTAGGCAGTGACTCTGCAATCGTGAATGGGATGGGAAGGTCATCCCTCCTTTGGGAGACGAGGGGGAACAAAGTCGAGGCCGCCTGGAGGCAATTCACTGTAGGAACTAAGCTACCGGTAGGAGCTGATAGGCTGCTACAGACTCAATAAGAGACTAAAACCCCTGGGAACAGTGTGCAGTGTGGCCTTTCATGAAGATTACTTCTATTACAATTAGACACTGGGACTCAGTCACCTGTTATTTAGTGTTTCAGGTATGTGGAAGTTTGCCAAGTTCAAGGACGTCAGCAGTGGACCCTCCTGGGACTTTAAAGTCTACAGGACACACACTGCTGTGATGCTTCACAACATATTGTAGATTTATGGATATCAAAACTTAAAGACACCTGGAACGTGACGCCCAGAGTCTTCATGGCTGCTGCTTTCAGGATCAGACAGATGCTCATGTCCGCTCACAACTTCCACAAGGTGACACGTGAAAAACACAGCCGATTGTCACGCAGCTGAGCCTGTGCAAACCGTTTCCATCCAAACCGATGTAGTGTGTCATTTTGGTAGCAAGCTGAGCGTTTCATCTGTGCAAACACACCAATTTCAGATTTGTTTTGAATATAATTCTGCTTTTCTGTTTATCCGTCCCCCACAGCTGATGAAGTTTCAGGTCCTAAATGTGTTTTTCCTCCTGTTCTTTTGTACTCTGCTTTGAAACAGAGGTGGAAAAACAGACAGCGGGCACAAGCAGTCTGCGATCTAACAGGCGATGCTGTTGTGTATTTTTAAGTAAGAATCATTTACCTCATCTTTAGCTCTGCTGTTCTTCTCATTGTTTTCTTCACTCGTCATGTTGCTATAATTACCCTGTCGTGTGGCTACTAGCCTCCTCTCGACACACACACACACACACACAGCTCACTGCTAGTCAGGTGAAAGTTACACACCTGAAGAGCCATGCAGAGACAAAGGATGGGCGTATATAATAATGATATAATAATATAATGTATTTATGATGGAAGTTGAAATAGCTGTATATGTGCTGAATTTGTAATTCACGTCATTTTTAAAATGATATAGAACAAATCATCTAACTTTATTAACTTTAAAACGTAATAGCATAATTCACATGCTCATTTCTCTGTAGTTGAGACTGTAGTTGTAAACTTTATTACTGCTGTATTAACAAACACTGCTTTGACTGAGTTGTTGTTTGGTGTCTGACTGTTAGCAGCCTTGTCGGTCGATGAGTTGAGAGTGATGGAGTGAGGGTATTTCCACACGTTGCTGTGGGGATTGTGTGGATTGTGGCTTTAAGTCCCCACCACCCCCACCTGAGACCCAGGGCTGTGTTTTTGCTTTATTAGCTCATAAGGCTAACGCAGTGGGTTGCCTGCAGTGGGCATTTCGTTGTTACTTGCAATACAAATAGAAATAGCTTGAAAAATATATTTGGAAATAAAAACTTGGAATCTCAAACTTTACACAACAATAAATAACTTAAACAAAACAGAAGTGAAAAAATCTAGAACCTGTTTGTCGGGACTCCAGTTTTCATGTTACGTTGCCTCAGAAAGGTTAAGGGTTAAATCAGGCGTAAAGCAGTGCGGCTACACAAACATGAAGACAGAACATGCACAGGACACGGTGCAGCGGCCGTCTTCTACCCTCTGAGATTCAGTGTTGCATGATTGTCTATAATATCTGTTTAATTATTTCCATTGTGAGTTGTACAGGTGGGTTTACTAACATTACAACCTATTACCCAGATTCATCTCTCATTCTCAGAGGACATAAAAAATTTCAGCCGCGCTTGAGAAGGGATTTGCTTCAAAGAATTATAAATGTTTGTCTTTTTTTGTTGAACATGTTAGCGTCATTAGGTTAACATGCTGTAATAAATATTTCACTGTAACAGTGATGTTATCAATTTAGCATCATTTGTAATCATGAATCGTAGTTTTCCATCTAACCCGGCGTGAGAACCTTCTCGGTCACTGTTCTGCTTCTTTGTTCGTTCTGTGTTTTGATCCCTGACCATGTGAACTCCGTCACCACAGCACTGCATCATGTATATGAGTCAGCTTCACCTGAGCTCTGCCTGGCGAGAGATGACTCTGAACTCCCACTGCTCTTCATTAGCATCAACTTCATTAGGCAGCTAATACCTGTTGCCCGTGTTGGAGGGAGCGATACTGCGGGGTCAGTAGCCATTAGCCGGTCTGTCCACCGGGCTTTGTCCTGCTCTGAACCCCATTCAGGAGAAGACTGGCATTTTAGGACAGAGTGTATCTTTCATTACCCAGCAGACTGAGTTCAGCAAATCATTAAGTGCAGCTTTGCAGGAATGATGTGGGGAGTTTCTGTGTCGAGGCACGGGAGCCCAGTGAGAGGCAGAGCAGAGGGAGGGATAGAGAGGATTGTAGAGATGTGTAATTACAAAGAAAACTTACACGGGCGAACGTATGAAGGAAGGGAGGTGTGTGTGTGTGTGTGTGGGATAAAAGAACCTGTTGTTGCTGTATATAGACTTGTTATGCACGTGTTTGCGTATATTGTGCGGTGCAGTCACACACTGCTGTCCCTGTTCTGCTCAGAAAGACATTAGAGAGAGTGTGTGTTTGTGTTTGCCAGGGCTGCACCTCCTCTGGATGTTTATCCTGGCACTTCGTTTGGGTCCTCGGTGAAAACACACACAGTCCAAAGGGACAATGATTGTCCTGCTCAACACGAACACAGCTTCACAGACACATACACACACACATACACACACACACACACACACACACACACACACACATACACACACACATACACACACACACACACACACGGCGCTGATGAGTGGACTTGCCCTGCTGCCAAGTCCAATTAACAGCTACAGCCGCATCAGCATGCCCCTTGTGTTTGGTCAAAATTAATTTACCAACAAACTTTTTAATCAAATTTCACCACAGCCCCTGAGGGGTGATTGGCTCTCTGCTCTGCGCTGTTTGGTGCTGCGATGTCCGTCTCCTGCAGCGGGGACCTGTGATTCGGCTCCGAGCTCCGAGCCGTGGCTTTCTCCTGCTTGTTGTGAGCGTAAGAAAAACGATCCTTCAGCATTTCCTGCCGTTTGTTCAATTACAGCGAAGCGACACAATCAAAGCCACGGTCTGTCTGGTGAAAAGCAAACGCTCAAACGCCGCTGTGTGTTTGTGTGTATTAAATAATAATATTCAACAGACGTTTCCTGCTGCCAGAGAAAAGTTAGTCTTGCCACTCGTGTGATATGTGTTAGAACATCAAACCAAGACACTGCAGCAGAACTTCAGGTGAGATTGGAACCATATGTCAAAGGCATGTAAACACTGTTTGAGCGAACGGCCCAATAAATGAACACAGTGGTTTCTGAGCGCCTCTGTCTCAGAAGCACATCCATATCTCATTGTTGTTGTGGCTGTTATGTCAGTTTAGACTCCAGTTTATGAAACTGCTTCGTAAATGTCAGTGAGACTCCAGACCCGACATTTCCACGTGTAACAGCAGAGCATCGTACTTCAGTCTGATGTGTTAACTGCAGCACATAACTCTGGTGTGGATGTTTACAGTTATCATGCACAGTTTGATAAAGGGAGGGACACAGAATCAGGTCTACACGTCTGAGGTGTGTCTACAGCGAGATCTGTATCTATGATACGCAGAGCAGGCGCTTCTGTCCTCAGGGTTATATTATATCTCATGCACACACGTATGCACATTTGCACAAATCGTGAGCCATGTGTGCAAGTGGGAGCTCTCGTCTTCTGAATTGTGCACATGTAATATAGTACACGCACGTCGTTTCCTGTGAATCCCATGCAACAGTGCACGTGTAGGGTGGGAATGACAAAGTCCACCACTAACGTAAGGTTTATAACTTTAAGGTTTCTAATGCACTCACATATCTAGTGCATTTACATCTATGCAGTACAAGCATAGTTCATTTTCCTCACACATAAACACACGTTCACGCCCTGAGGAAGGAGTTTCTCCCAAAGCATTGGCACAATAAAATGAAGTAAAGGAATCAATATTCTTTCACATTAATTTCCTTAACTTTTCCACATTAAAGTCCTCATGATTTCCCATTACGGTAGTTTTACTGTGAAAAGACTGAAGATTTAATGATCTCTGCTCTGTTTGAACAACTTGATTTGTTTGCAAACCAAAAAAAAAAAAATGAGGCTTGTCACAGCTGAGAAGCAAAGCAGGAGAACAGGCTCCACAGCTGGGGACAACACACCACCTGTGTGTCAGTGACAATGATGGGATAAATGGATTCATTAGATCTGTTCCCCCTGAAATAAATGCTCGAGTGGTTTTAAAGGAAAACACCAGCTCACGCTCGACACAGGCTTTTATCTTCCAGCTCTGTCACCGAGTTCAGCCGACACTGATGTAGGTTTCTTGATATAGGACTTTCCACTGTAACCTACCTACCTACCTACTTATACCTGATTAAAAAGAAAATGGCAAGAAATGATCACAGCTCTAATTACAGGAAAACGACTAAAGGACTAGTCATGCAGAGACTGTCTCTAACGAGCATGTTTTTAGCCTGCTCCGGGCTGAGGGAGGGACTCCACAGGGTTCATGGCTGTGTTGTTTTATCGGAGAATAAACCAGCATCTGTCCTTTTTTCTCATGTTTTATAAGCAACTGCAGACTGAGTGTTTTACCTTGATGATGAGTTGGAGCTGCGCTGGTGGTCACCTGCAGCTCTTCATCTAACAGTTCACCTTAAACTCTCCCTCTCATTCCCTCTCCTCTCCCACTAGCTCTCTCACTCGTCTGCCAGTGAAATGCTTTTACTGAGAAGCAGCAGGAATAGAAAATGTTCACTCTGCATTAGCAGTGACTGAGATAGCTCCAACACGGCTGTAGAACAGTGATCAGTGGAAGTATGCAGACCCTGGCAGACTCGGAAGTGAGCACAGTGAACGGCTCTTACTGAAACTATGCAACTATAAATATGTAAGAAACATGATTAGTACGATTGTTCAACATATGAACATGTTAGAAAGAAACTGTCCACACAAGCAGCAGGTGTAACTCATGATAAAAATACATAGAAAGCTGGACGGGTCCTACAGGAGTTTGATACTGAAGCAGCTAACCTGTGTTTTATTTTGGGTTTTTTTCATAAAGCGTATAGTTTGGTGCTTCAGCTGCTCTGTTACCAGACTTGGGGAAAATAAGACTCCATCAGCAAACAAATTTCAATCTGCTGTTTTCCCATCAAGTCCACAGAGTCCTTCTCTTTCTCCCTTTGTATGCCATCCATCTTGTGTGCCTGAGAATGAGCGGGGAAATGGACTGGCACCTCACCTCGGAAACCTTTTGATTACCCATTTTCCTTCTAATGCCACGTGAGCCCGCGTTGGCCAAACCTCATGACGGACAACCCATTAAGGAATATAACGACTTGCCCATTCTGCTCTGCCGCTCCACAGTCTCAACATTTCTCTCTCTCCCTCTCTATACACTCTGATTAATTTCCAGACTAACGTGTTTATCGTCCGCCGCTGCCTTTCAGCTGAAGTGGCCGGCACAATAGATCCTTTTCCTCCCCACACGACTGACTTCGCTTTGACTTTGAAAGTGGCCAGGAATTATTCATCGGCTGTCTTCCTCCACTTTACATTTGCTCAGAGAAGAGGAGCGCAATCGCAGCCTCCCCAGTCTCTTTATTTCCTCATCCACTTCTCCCTCAGTCATTTTGCACTTCAAGCCGTTCTGACCTTTCTTAAAGGGGCTCACGGAGCAGAGGAGGGAGCCGGTGTGACCTCCAAGTGAGGGAGAAGGTTGGTCTGTTGATTCCTAAAGGATCCCCTAAAGCCAGCCTGCTCTCCATCATGGCACATGGACTGAGCCAGATTATGCTCAGGGTTTAGGATAAGATGACACTCCACTCATCCTCTATGGAGGAATTGTCTTCCAGGACACACAGCAAGTGGATTTGTAAAGGGAAACTGAAATAAACAAAGTGTGAGAAGAATATGAAATGAAGTGGTGAAACTTTCACATCATCGAAAAAAAATGACAGTTGAATCATGTTAACATGTTAAATCGGTTTAGATTCTAAAACAGGTGGGCTTTCTGAAACTGGCTGTTTTCAGACTCAGCTGATGCGGCTTCAAGCCACATCCCATGAGACAGTTTAGTAAAGTTTGTGCTTCATAAAGCTTTTCCCACCTGTGCAGCAGTCCTCTCCAAGAATCACACTTTTGTAATCGTGTAAAATCGGTGGAGTTGCCCTTTAATTCCACAGCCATCCAGACAGAGGCCTTAAAACTGCTCTAGTTCATACTTTTACAGCCTTGCTGCTCTCATCACCGTAGTGGTGCAGGTGTAAAGTAAAAATGAAACCGCTCATAATTGTCTTCGCTACGTTAGGTGGAGACAGCAAAGACAGTGGCCTCGTCCGGGTCTGGTGTGGGACTCTCATTAGGTAACATTCTAGGATAAAGATCTGACCTCTGACCTCTGACCGCAGCCAAATGGAGCCATCAGCTGTCTGATGTGCACCTCTCACCTCCTCATATTTGTCAGTGGGTTGGTGGGAGGACAGCCACCTGCCAAGAGCCATTAGACCTGAACTCAAATTTATGCCCCAAGTTTGCATAAAAGGAGATCATTAAAATGCAATTACCACACAGGAAGGCGAAGTGGACTGTGGCTGAACGAGTCCAACACGCACACACACACACACACACACACGCAAAAAAAAAAACATTAAGTGAAAGGTTGCCACATCTCATGCATCATTCCACAGGAAAGTTGTTGACGACCACTAATGACAGCAATTATTTAGTCTTAAAAAAAAAAAACAATGGGAAAAGTGCAGAGCAAAGGAGTCGGTGGAAACTCTTGGCCTGATGTATTTAGCCCCAGGTCTTAAAATGGCTGCTTGTAGCATTGATTAACGCGGTGTTGACTTTCAGGGCTTATTATCTGGACATGAAAATGGCCTCGTTAAAAGAAAAAAAAAAAAAAAAAAACTGTAAAAACTCAATCACCTCGACGCACAAACCGACGCAGACTGACACACACGGACACCGAGTCCGTCAGTGTCACAGCAAACTGACACTTTACCCCAGGCCTGTGAGCAGTAAACTGTGTCATCCATCTCTCCTGTCCTCCATCACGGCCCTGCCCGCCATCGACCCGCGTCCCACGCAGCCTGAAATATGCTGCCACTAATTACAATTATTAATTGGAAATAGGAAATCAATGGCTCTGAATTAAACACGAGCGCGCACGTTTGAATATGGGTCAGCCGTCTCCTGATAACTCAGCCTTGTCTGACATAGTTATCTGCTGACGGGGTGTATGAAAGCTCAGCTGCAGCTCGCTCACAGTTAGCGACGCGCGGGTACGTCCAGGGTTTCTGATATCGGCGACTTTCATCAGTTTGTTTTGGAGGTGAAAGTGGCTTACTACGGGAAAACGCCTGCCCCCGCTGCTTCTTTACAAAGTATTGTTTACTCATTTGTCAGGGGAGTGCACGGTGGCTGTCTGACAGTGTGCTGATGAAAATAGTTTCACTCATGCAAGCAGTGTGGCCTTGAATAAAGTGGTGCATTGCTGGGCAATACCAGGGTGCTGTTGGAAATATAAATGTACTGTACTTTTGTTTCACGACTGTATAACTTACCGGAGGCACAGCTTGTCCCCGTTGTTGACCTTTCTCGATGAGCCTGTGGGACTTCTCAGTTAAAAAGCCGTCTGGCTGTGATTCGCTGAGCCTCACAGTAATAATTTGCTATTTTTCATATAAATAAAACCTGTTTTTTTTTTTTTCTGCACTTACTATAATGAGTCGACCAATATATTGTCTGAAATCTCTTACATTGCTGTTTAGCTATGGGGGCTGCTTTCTTTATTCTGCTGCATAGGGCGTTATTGTCTTTGTTTTTATGGAGGCAACAATAGCAATTTGTTGGGAATAAATATAAGAGAGCAGTATTTAATAATAGATTATATTGGGCCAGCGCCTGCGGTAAATGCAAAACACCAAAGCAGCGACTGCTTATCACCGAAGGTGTCGTCAAAGTCATGAAAAACAAGTATCCCACAGATTGCTTCTCTCCGAGCCAATCTCCCCTGTTCCACAGGTTTCTGACAAAGATGCCTTTGAATTAAAAATGAGTGAATTAAGCTGGAGGCTGTGTGTGTGAGTGTGTGTGTGTGTGTGTGTGTGTGTGTGTTTTTGTTACCTCTGTGGGACGTTTTCCTGCGTAAACACTGACCTTGTCAGGCCCAGTGGTCCTCATGGGAACTGAAGCTCTCCACAATGAATGGAAGTCAGTGCAATGTCCTAACAAGGATAGCTGCACAAACGTGTGTGTGTGTGTGTGTGTGTGTGTGTGTGTGTGTGTGTGTGTGTGTGTGTGTGTGAGTACACTGACTGGATAGTTCGCTGGCTTTTGTCCAACAGTGCAGCTGCGAAGTCGTTCACTGGCTGTCAGCAGCGCTGATCCACAGCATCGTGACAGGGTGAACGCTGTGACAGATACAGAACAACTTTATTATCATTCATTCGTCCCTGCAACGAGCCAACGAGCCGTTTAGTGGCTCTCAGTTCAGAGGACATGGGGCCGTTTAGTGGCTCTCAGTTCAGAGGACATGGGGCCGTTTAGTGGCTCTCAGTTCAGAGGACATGGGGCCGCTCCTGTCCGCCTGTCAGATCACATCTCGTGTGTGTGTTCTGGACGATGTGTCTGGATGTAGATTTGTATTGTTGTTGTTTTTCTTTGAACTGACGAGTAACGTTGGAAAAACAGATGCCATTGATGTGTTAATTCTTTATAGATGAGTAATAGACCATTGATCAGAATAACATTTGTTAGGAAATTCCCACTGTTTCACTGGAACAAAGATTCCCCTTTAACAATGTGCTCTGTTTAAATTAAACTTCTGTACAATGCAGCGTTTTTATTTAACAATAATCCAGTTGTAAATGTTGAAGGAACATTAATAACTACTCATAGGTGTCTCACTTTCTAATAAGCCTGCAGTTATAAATGATAAGTTGTTTGCGACCCTTTTTTCAGTCCACTGGAAATTAGGTTTACATGCTGCTAATTTGTCAGCAAACACATTTTGAATCAACATAATGAGGAAGTGTTGTGATGACCCTCTCTGCAAAGTCACAAAATGCTCTCTTGCATATGTAATACACATATGTAATTTAATTTTCCTACAGTTTCTGCTTCAGACTAATAAAGATGATGAATGTTTTGATGTTTAGGCAAACATTAGGCAACGATCACAGAGCTGGACAAATATTAAGTCTGATGAAACGTGTTTAGTTTTCCTGTGTTAAAGCTGAAGCAGCATCTTTCTCTGACGCCTGAACCTAAACACGTTCAGGCCGTTTTCTTCAAAATGTATTTAACAGTTGCACTCGGTTGTAGATAAATGTTATTACTGGGAGAAATAACATACCTTCTATGTAGGAAGGTATGTGGTCAAATGGTCCATGGAAGAGTTTTTCTAATTAATGACTTATAACTGATCTATAAAGCATTATTACATAATTTATGAACCACGAACAAAGACATTAGTTAGAACATAAAAACCTTTTTTAGAGCTGAAATTATTAGTTGAATAATTATTCCATTAAATTTTTATAGAAATGCTGAAAGACTCCAAAGTTCCAGCTTCTGGGATGTGATTTCTCAGCCTGACTGTAAACAAATGTTTGTGTTTTGCTCTGTTCATTAGTCAAAACAAACGGTTTGAATACGGGTGAAAGTAGTTGACTGATTAATTGATAATTAAACTAATGTTTAATTGAAATGTCGTGTTCTCAGTGAGCAGTAACAAGCGAACATGTTCGCTCCTCAGGCGTGTCTGTACTCCTCTGTTCTCCGGATCCCCCCTCGCCCCCCCCCCACCTCCCCCCTCGTTCTTGCTCCTATTTGTCCAGGTGTTCACAAATAAACTCAAATAAAACCACGACGAAGCTCAGAGTCCGGCCTCGACAGACCCACTACGTGATCAGCTGTGCAGAACCAAGACAAATGAGTGCGGCTGCGGCTCCATAGATCAACAGATGGCCCAGCGGCAGTCGGGAGTGCTGCTGTGTTTTTGGCCACTCAGCAGTATCCCTCTGCCTCTCTCCCTGGCAGGGTATTCCCCCTGAGTTCCTGTCCAATCAGGCTGCTCGTCCATCACCCTCTCACTGTGAGCACGTGCCTTTTTTATGAGGGAGACGATAAATTTCCTCATCATATTAGGGCTGATGTGACTATATCACACTGTCACCTGAATCTTAGTTTGTGAGATGAGCAGTTTAGTCTTTTTCAGGGTCTGAGTCATTATTTAAAATCAAAGTGATCGTTGTTCTCTCTTTATCCGGTAAGAACACCATGTCTGTACAATTCAGGTTTACTTTGATTCCTCCAAATAAACAAATAAGCAAAATAAATAAATAAATCCCCAAACTTTCTGTGAAAAATACCCTCTAGTCCTCTAGTGGACTTTTGGAAGTCAACAATCAATGTTCTCCTCTGAGTGCTGTGCTTTTATTTGTCCACTGCTCAAATTCTGATTCAGTCAGCTGAAAAATCAAAACGCTGTCAAGAGCCACACAAAAGCAACTAATTCAAATGGATGTTTTTGTTTTCTGCTCTTGTGAATGAACGCAGAGCTGTTTTTTTTTTTTTATGATCCAACCTGTCACTGCATCCACTGGTGGACACGAGCAGGTTTGATTAATGAGAAACACTCGTCACGCAGACGTCAGTGGTTCATTTGGAAACAGATCATTTTGCTATTAATTTAACACTGGAGAGGTTTTAGTTTTAAAGGTTTAGTTGTCTGATTTGTGTTCTTACCTGAGTGAGTGATACAGGAAATGATCCTGATTTGTGCAGCAAAGCATTTAGTCCCCTCCTGCTCTGTAGTTGTGCAGCACATCACTGGTGTGTATGTACGCTGTGTGAAGCAGCTGCTAAGAAGCACACTCACACTGGAGTTTCCTGAATAAATGAACAGATCTCTGCTCTGCTACAGCCTGAAATGCAGATTGAAATGTTTTTTTTTTGGTTCAGGCCACGGAGCAGTTTGGTGAAAGCAAAACAACTCAACCAACTGGCTTCTACCTGATAATGACTAATGAATGATTATTGCATTTGCATAAGTTTTGCTTGTGTCATGAAAAAGCGATCCAGTGAAACCCGCAAGGTTTGTTTTTTTTTTTTTTTGTTTGTTTTTTTACAAACGGCTGGAGAGACAAGAGAGAACAGCATTTTAAGTAGGTGCAGCAGACGATTTAATGACGACATCAATCAGCCTCGCACCGTGTGTGTGTGCAGACATTACCTAAAGCACTTCACAGGATTATACAATACAATCATTTTCAACACAATAGTATAAGAGGACCGATATGAAATTTTCATATTCGTGCCTCATGTACTTTAAACTGTAATGTTGTTAGAAAAATTCATTTTAAAAAGTGTTTAGCACAAAGTGTGTTATCACCTCATTATGCTGAGTGTAAAGAGACCTGTCCGTGTGACGTGTGGCAGTATTACAGTAGCCGTTCCTCTTGAATAAGTAAAAATAAATGAAGCAGTTGCATCTAACAGAAATATACAACAACAGCAGTAGCAAGTAACTGTAATAGGATCATCAGTATTTCTGTAATGACAGTGTGAAAGGTGTCTGTGGTCGTGATGAAGCTACAGAGAATTATCAGCTGAGTCTGCAGCTGCACTCGTCTTTACAGAGCTTCATATTCAGTCTCAGCTCAGTGTTTTATTTGTCCGGACACAGCTTCACTGTTCAGGTTCGCTCTCACAGCGCCGTGTTTGGCCACAGCAGACAGATGTTTTCAGAGAAACATCTGTAAGATGCCGCGGTCCACGACCTGCTCAGCAGCAAACAGCAGACAGACTCAGTCAGAGAGCAGCTGCTGAACATGGTGGAGCATTTAGCAGCTAAAGAGCCAGATGTTTCCCTCAGGAGCTGGTGGAGCTAATAGAGAGTGAACATTGGACTCGCCCTCAAGCTGAGCTAATGTTAGCTTGAATAAATCTAACCTCAGCGTCGCACTGTTGCTATCTTACCAAGCCTGCATGGACTGGAGAGTAATGTGCTCCACACTCATTTAGCTTGCTGCCGTGGCTAGCTGGTTAGTAGATGTATCTACGACACAAGACTCAGGCGCGTTTGACATAACTAAACTATTTCTTCACATCCTGCTGATAATCTCGGTTAAATTTTGAATGTTTTAATATAAAATGCTCCATATTTCCCCTTTAGCTGCGTTTCCGATCAGGTTTTTACGTGATGTCCAGCAGGTGCAGGACTGAGAGTCTTCGTTTTTCCATGTGTGACCTGTGAACCATTAATATAAACAGTTATTCATGTGATCGTGTGACATATTCATGTGATTCATGTGATCGTGTGACTTTTGCTGCCCCCTTGTGTCTTGTTTAAATTAAAACATCCACCTGGCTCCTTGGATAAAATCCATGTGATGTTAACGTGTTCTGATTGTAGAGTACTTGTGTGTTTCACTGATTGATTTGCAAGACAAGAAATATTAACAAGCTGTTCTCGAATAGGCAGCGATAATTAATGAATTATTTGATGTTCCTTATTGATTCATCGCACCCTGACTCGACATCAGCATTCATGTACGTTAGCGGTTTTGATAGAACTGGCATATTTTAGCTTGAGTCGTGCCAACACAGAGACTGAAGTGGATATGAGTCATGGAGCTGAAGTGTTCTCGTGTGTTTGTTTTGGCTGATTTTGTCTTTTAGTTGGTGCAACAGGGGTCGTTTTACTTTCTCTGAGCTTTAACGTCTGTTTGGCTGGACCTCCTCCTGCTGGAGTTGATTACTTGATTGGTTCCCTGTCTTTGTTCTTTTGTTTATAAAAATGAATTATCTTTCCCTTCCTCTATGTTGTGTTTACACATACAGGTTTCCTGAAAAGCCTCCGGTCAGTTGGAGTAAATTGAAAGTCAGGTTTTGTGTGTCTGTAATAAAGGAGCCTCATCACGATAGGAATTCTTGTCTTTCTGCGTGGGAGGCTCGTCTATAATCTCCCACTTATCTGCTGCATTAAAAAAGCAAGTGTTAAACATCAATATTTCAGCATGTTCAGTGTGTGAGAGCGAAGGGTAAAGACAGGAATGGACTTCATATTTGGAAACTTCTAATTGCTTCTCTATCTGCTTGTGCTTTTAGTTAAGAGAGGTTGTCATTTATTGAGTTCTCTCTATAAAAAGAATGAGTTGTCTTCTAACATGCAGTAAAATCATCCAGTAACAGCCGCGGTAAATTTCTTTTGAATCCGGTTTTCAAAGGGAAATGTTACTGTAACAAAATGCCCATTGAATCTGCCGAGTTGGCTCAAGGTTTCAAAACAAGTTTCACCATCTTTGTAAAGATTTTACATTAAAAATTTCCAAAGGTCTCCAAATGCATTTCTTTTTCCTCCCACTGTGCAAAGCTTGGCCTTTTTGAAGTAGAGTCCAAGAGCAAACAGGACATGACACTTTTTTTTTTTTCCCCAGTCACTAATGAGATTTGTTCAAAATGCAAAATGTCTTCTGCGTCTATATTAAATTTGTGAGTATTTTTCTGTCCTTGTAGGAGTAAAATGGCAGCGCTAAGCTGAAGGACTCTGATTAAAACCTCCGTGTTTACCACGACGATCCGATGATCAAACCGTGGTGCAGCTGAACTGGAAACAGCTGGATTTGATCCCATGCTGTACTGTGTCTGTGCTCATGCCTGGATGCTCAGTATGAAATTACCACCACCAGCCGATTAGCTTAGCTTAGCATAAAGAATGCAAGCAGTAGGAAACAGCTAGCCTGGCTCTGTCCAAATTAATTTAAAAAAAAAAAACAGCAACACCTGTAAAGCTCACTAATTAATACGTCACACCTTGTTTGACATGAGAAAGAGAAAAGATCCAATCCTGTTGTGCAAGCTCAGATTTTATTATGAGCAAAGAGTCACTGCGCCATAGACAAACCTTGAAACATTCCTTAAAGAGCTAGCCCTCGCCAAAGTATATTATGCAGCTCTTAATTTAGTGCAGAAAGTTCTGCTTAGTGCCAGTGAGCTACTCCTGATCAAAGTCATTAGTCACTTGATTTGGGCTCTTTGCTGCTGAATAATTGAGGCTGTGAGAGGATAAAGGATTTGACTATGCTGGCTCACTAGTTAAGAGAAATAAAGAGAAATCCCCTCTTTGAGAGAGAGACAGGACGAGGAGAGGAACGGGGAGAGGACAGGAGGAGCTGAGAGAAAGGAAGAGAGTAAATTAGAGAGAGATTGAGAGGGAGGGAGCACGAGTCTGATTTATGCTTTGTCTGCTCGTAGCTCTGTCCATCACAGCACTGATGAAACATTTAATACCATAATATCTGTGAGACTACCACCCACGTCAGGGGAGGAAAGTTCCCTAAGTCTGGCCAACTTTGCCCGTGTCCCTCTGCTCATGTCGGCACCATTCCCAGGGGTTTTTATGTCTCCGTGTCAGAGACGGCCGTGGCCCGAGGCGCCATGTTCTCAGGTTGTCCGTCCGTCTGTCCATTCGTCCCATTCTTTTGAACACGATATATGTCAGGAATGCCTTGAGGGAATTTCTTCAGATTTGACACAGACTTTCAGTTGGACTCAAAGATGAACGGATTAGAATTTGGTGGTCAAAGGTCAAAGGTCAACCGTGATCTCACAAAACATGTTGCCGTAACTCAGGAATTCAGACACTAATTACTATCACACAAATGTCAAACAGGATATGATGATGAAGGGATGACATTTTATATCCAAAAGGTCAAAGGTCAGCTTTACTGTGACTTCATCGTGTTCTGCATAAACACTTTTCTGGCCATTATTCATCACAATCGCTCAGGAACAGAAGGGGGGGGGGCTACAACTTTGTCTTCAATCAGAATCAACTTTATTGGCCAAACGTGAACAAACAGAAGAGAGTTTGACTTTTGGTTTCTCTCAGTGAACTCGCTGACACAGCAGAACAAGAACAACAAATATTAAAGTCAGGTAAATTTTTATTAAATTAAATTCTTCCAAAGTCTTCACTACATATATTACCTGAGTGTGGACAGACAGACATGTAAAGGTGTACAACCGTGAGGCGGTAAAACTCTCTACGTCCATTCGTTCAGATCTCTCTGTCTCTGGATACCTTCCTTCCTTTTTGTGGAGTGCAGCTCAGCCTGTGAGCATACCGTACATCAAACAGATAATAGTGCTTTGATTTATGTTATCTGAGATGATGTAATATACAATAAAATGTTCCATCTTTTGTACTTGTTTTCATCTGCTCTCTTCAGGTGCTGATTTATACCAGCAATTCATCCACTTACAGGCCTGTGATAAATTTTCCGGATGCAGATCCTGAAAATCCGATCCTCTCTCATCGGTGTTTGCAAAGGGAAGGAGACGAGTTAAAGAGGGAATTTTATTAAAAACATTTCATTAATCTCATCACGAGAGACTAAACAGGCTGAAAATAACTGCGCCTGCTCAAATGCGGATTTCATTTTGGTAAATAAGAGCCCATTAGAATATATAGGACAAACAGCAACCCATAATCCATTGTCCCATGCTGGTTCCACTCTATTCAGCAAAACACAGTGGATGCAGTGGCCTAGAGAATTAAAATGCTAAATGCTGAGTTTTCTGCTGTTTCAGCCTGATGGGACGACTGTGGTTGGAGTTCCTGCATCCATCACGCTGCACGAGTTATTATCACGTCTCATCAGGATAAATGAGGAGCAGTACCTGAGTGTTAATGCACTTCTGGGCGTTAGTTACAGTCAGATGCATCCAACCTCAAGGACTTTAAAAATTAGTTTGGACGACAGGTTGTCCAACTTGACTTCGTCAATCGTTAACACCACCGAACCTGAATGGTCCGTTTTTAGCCAAGATGAGCGACTGATCAGCTGAAATTTGTTTGAAGAAACTTGCACAGCAGACACTGGAACCTGGAAATGTGGGCTTCGTTTGAATAAAATAGTTTTCAGAAATATTCTGTTAAAATGTATGAAACAATTAAAGTAACTAATTACTTTTCCTATGAAGTTATTATTATCATAATTGAAGTGAAGTGTGTTTTAATGATTTTTTTTTCCTCTGGGAGTGTGACACCAGTGGCAGGGTTTTTGCCACAGCTGCACCAAGTCTGGATTACTCTTCTCCAAAGCATCAGATTAGCTGAAACTTTAAAAAAAAAAAACGCTCCTCCTAAATCTGTTTCTGTACTCTGGTGTGTGTCTTTGATCCATACGGGTTTATAGTTTTAAAATCGGTTTAAAAGTGAAGCTAACTTGGCTGCACTCATACAGATATGTTGTGTGAAGAGCTCACAGACCAGCTGGCTCGGTAAACATGTGCTGTATGGAGTTTACTGATGTCGCTGCTTTAACTGCAGTTCACTGTCTTTCAGCCTCTCACTGACATTTAGTTCCCACCTCAGGTTAAACTGCTCTGAACGTTTTTCTGACAGTATCCATGGAGACAGAGACCACTTTGGACACTGGACTGTCTCATCTGTTTATCTGCAGTGTTTAATATCTTTTAACAGCAACAGTCCAAGTACAAAGCAACTATTCCTTTAAAAGCCGAATAAAACTCTTCTCCTCTTTTGTCTTAGATCCAACAAACACCCACACATTCAGAATATTATATTATGCAGTAAAGTAACTTCTCAGTAGATGAGAACTGACCAGTTGAAGTTGAAGAGACGAGTGCAGACAAATCTTTTCAGATTTCTGACAACAGCTTCGTTATTACTTTTTCAGACCAGTATTTTTCAAACTGGACCTCCTGTCGTTCCACATGCAATCTCATTTTTTTAAATCTGTCAATAACTTTCTCATTTTTCATCATAGTCTCTTCAGACTAACTTTACATCGACCTGTGGCTCCTGTTCCATCATATGGACAACATCCAGCTTTTAAACAAAACCACAGAATATGGCCCAAAGCATTGATTTCCACTGGTTAGCTTTTTTTTTTTTTTTTTTAAGTTGTGGTTCCAATAGAAATCACAATTTATTATTTTATTGGCAGCGGAATTTATAGCTACACATTAGAGTTGTGATGAGTGTAAATGACAGTTGATCCTTGATGACTGAGGTCTACACACCTTTAGACACGTGTTCTGGAGAGACTGCTGTTTAAAACTGGTCATGATAAATGACATGTCATTTTAAGCAAGCGGGGCAATAAAGAGTAAAGCTGGCACTAATTTTCTCTGCAATCACTGTTTAAGCATCTTCATCGTCTGCACTTTAAATTCTCCTCAGAGGTTTTTCTCTGATGAACAGTGGCAGTATTTCTCTCCTGCTTCAGTTTTCTTTTCTGTTATTTAATCCCCGTTGAACAATCCGTATTCACAGGTTGTAAACCTCTTAGATTATACGCAACTTTTTCCAAAATTTAAATCGCTGATGTTTCTGCATAATAAGAAATCACTGAGTAAAATGTGAAACATGTCAGATTTAAATGTTTGTCTCTGATCAGTCATGCGATCACTTCAGTGCTGCTCCGACACTTTGCTGTAAGTCGGAGAAAGCCGCTTGATAAATGTGTCTCATTTCTCACTTTCAGCAAAGAGCGTTTTTACTCCTAAGTTGGTTTTCACAGCTTCATTAAGTGTAATTCTTAGGAGTGTGATAAATATGGTTCCTGCGCTCTTCAGTTCTCACCTCAGCTCAGCTCACCTCTCCTCTGTGTTAAACGGTAACACTCACACGGATGACTTCATTTTCAGACGTCCATGAATCCTCCACAGTCGGAGACCCCGTGACTCGTGCAGATATCGATGATTATACAGTTTTAAATCACTTGTTGACTCGCACGCTTTCCTCTCTGTCCAGGCTGTGAGAGTGACTTCTGGGGGCCCCACTGCACCAACCGCTGTCAGTGCCGCAACGGGGCCAAATGTAACCCGATCACCGGAGCCTGCGTCTGCACCGACGGCTACCAGGGCTGGCGCTGCGAGGAGCCCTGTGACCCCAGCTTCTACGGCAAGGACTGCCTGTTGGAGTGCCAGTGCCTCAACGGCGCCACCTGTCACCATCAGACTGGCGAGTGCCTCTGTGCGCCCGGATACACCGGGGCCTTGTGAGTAGCTGTTTGGATGTTTTGATTGAGAGATACAGTGATCTCCAAAATGAAAGATGAACTTTGGAGAAAAAGGAAGATGTGTCACAACTGCTTGATGTAATAATTCATCTGTGTAATACATTATTAATGTGGACTTAATCAAGATTTACGTCTAAAGGTTACCTATAATCAACATTATAACAGTTGTTATATTAATTCTACATTAGTCAAGTTTATGTAATAAAGAAATGCTGCTACTGCTCATAGAAAAACCCTCTAAGGAGAATTTATCACCACATTAACAAGTGCAGACGATGAAGATACTTAAACCGTGATTGCAAAGAAAATTAGTGCCAGCTTTACTCCTTATTGCCCCCCTGATAAATGTGTAACATCCAAACAAATGTTCAAATCAGGAAGATAAAAGCAGCCATGTTTATTAAAATGACATGTCATTTATCATGACCAGTTTTAAACAGTACAGTCTCTCCACAACATGTTTGGAGACCTGTGTTATTTTTAGGCTGAATTACATAAATGTAATTTATGAATAAAAGTGAGAAACCAAAGGGAAATTTCATTTTTGTAAATCAAAAAGTTTCAGGTTTGTCAGTATATGTGCTAATGCTAACATGCTAATTATTAAAAACAGGAAAAAGACATTTAGAGAAGTTAAACAGACTGAAAATAAAATTACTTTAGGCCTGTTTGCATTACAGTACTGTACCAGGCTCCTCGTTCAGATTGAGAAAAATTTGACATCTGAGTTTGTAAATCTCACTTTGACTGGAGACGAGGAAACACTGCTTTACCGTCTGATGAAACCTCCCATTGTCAGAGATGAAAGATGGACAGCTTTTCATTCACACACTCCTACAGCACAGCAGCTTTTACTCTCTTTGCTTCCATTTTCTACACACCAGCTGTAGATCGAGTCCAAAGTTGAGCCAACACGACAGAAACAGATTTCTCTGTGTTAGGAACAAGATTGAGGATGTTGTGAGCAGAAGACTCTAATTTTTTTAAATCGCCACTCGGAGTCTGCACTTGTGTTAAATGTTGTGCACACTGTGGTTGTGTCTGTGTGGCAGCTGTGTTAAAGTAAAGAGAAATGTGTGCAGTGAACCGGGAATCATTAAAGGTTAAGTGAACGGTTTCCGAGCTGAGATCACTGCGATGCTGCTTTTGACAGTTTTAGAACACAGGTGGACACAGGTGAACTGTAATGTACGGTTCTTTAGTTCTAACTTCCACTGCCTGCCTTCTGAAACCATACAGATGTGTCAGACATTACGTGCCTCACGTCTGCTTCTTCTGTCTTTCCCATCCAGCTGTGAGGAGCCTTGTCCTCCAGGTAAACACGGCTCCCTGTGTGAACAGCGCTGTCCCTGTCAGAACGGAGGGACGTGCCATCACGTCACCGGAGAGTGCTCCTGTCCCGCCGGCTGGGTGGTAAGCTGAGTTTGAATGTGCAGTTGAGGCTGAATATTTCGTACGGACATTTGAGATTAGAATTTTTTAGTTTAGTTTTTAGTGTTTCCTCCCTGAAGTTGTATTTTTGCCAGGCTGGAACAGCCTCCTTAATGCCATCTGATTCCATCAGAGGTCCCAGTTTTGAATATAAAACCCAATAAAACCCTAATGTTATAAAACTTCTGAAGGTTTTATAGGGTTAGGAGCTCTTTACTCGTCCTGCTGCACCTGCTCAGACTCACAATGAACAATAAAACTATCGAGCATAACAAAGGAAAGGAAATATGACTACAGTTCTTATTGTAGAAACAAATACACAGTGACTGGCTGATGAACTCACAATCAAACTCTTAGTAACTGATGAGGAGTTTTGTTTTTCTGCCTGAAATGGTGGAATCTGGTTTCTCAGATTCACCTGAGAAGTTTTCGTTTTCACTGGCCTCAGTCTTACACACTGTGTTTTCTGAGCTTTGCATTTCCGTGTTTGATGTGCGAGTAACTGTGATGTAATCTCGCTCGTCAGGGCCCAGTCTGCGCGCAGCCGTGTCCGTTCGGATCGTTCGGCATCAATTGCTCCCAGGAGTGCACGTGTCGTAACGGAGGCCTATGTGACCACATCAGCGGTCAGTGCCAGTGCACAGCTGGATACATCGGAGAGAGGTACAGTATGAAAGCGTGATCTCGCAGTAGATCACGTTACGTGATTATATTCAACTCTGCTGGACATGTAAACATGTCTGTGACGTTGTTAGTGGGAAATACAGAGGATTCATAAAATGCTAAATTTGGCAGTAGGAGCAAGTTTGACTGCTTATGTGAGTAAATTAGTAAATTAGTGATATTAAAATAAAATTTGGTAGCTTTTGCAGTAACAGCAACACATAGTTTCCCATGACACAGTATAACTTCTCCATCTGTTAACACTTACTTTACTTACCACTGAGCTTGTGGGTTGTAGTAGCAGAGTGTTTGGACGTCATCTGCCATAACCTCTGACCTCCTCCTCCTGATTAAAAAATGTGAGTGAGGTGTGGGTGGAGGCCAACAGACGTGTACAGCTCCAGATCACTGTGGAGAAATCCAGTCCAGTCTCTCAGCAGTCTGAGCACATCCCCTGCTATGTCCTGTGAACTTGTCTGTTTCACTCTGAAATACGTCACATTACCTGCAGATCACCAAACAGCTTAAAGACGGTGTTAGAACCAGGTGGTGGAGACCAAACCAGAGCTAAAGGGAGAGGAAACACTGGACTAACATCCACTGAAAAACTTTTGTTGCTTTTCTGTCTCTTTCTGCTTCCATCTACCAACAATGGCCAAAAACTGATACTGAAAAAAAATGAATTAACCTGAAATAAGTCTAAGTAAAAACCCAGCTGACATTAAGACACTGATCCTTTTCTCAGAATTAGAATCATATTGTGATGAGAACTGTTCATAATGTGTGTGAACAGAACACAGAGACTTTATGTTCAGTGTTAAATGTTAATATTCCTCCCTCCTACTCTGTGCCACACACTAATGCTCATGGTTTCCCATTATACACTTCTCTCTCTCTCATTCTCTTTTTTTTTTTTCGTCCCTCGTCACCAAAAGTGGGAAATTTTTAACCAGGAGCCATTTGAAATAGTTTTCTCCTTTATTACCTCCATCATCTCAGACATGTCTATTAGTTGAAGACCCTCTCCAACCCCACCTCCCTCTGCTCAGCTCTGCCTCCCTCTCTCTTTCCGTTCTCTCTCCTCCTTCCTTTCTGTCCATCTTTCTGTCTCTCCCCCTCCATCGTTATTCTCAATTGAGCCAAATTACCTCCATTCATTCAGGGCCCAGACAGGTGAATTAGCCTACATGGAATAATTCCTAGATTGAGTTCTCTTCCACCCCGTCCACGTTCTAATGGAATTAGCTGAGATAAGAGTCCAGAGGAAGTCGGCATGATTTAAGCGTGACACTAAACATAAGTCCTCACTGAGCCATTTTAATTGAGTGATTTGTCTATTTCTTAATGGTTTCAACTTGCGGACGTGTTAAGAATGATGCAGAGACGTCAGCTTAACTTAGGCTTTAACTCAACTTCAACAATTTTCTGTTCACTTCAGTTCTGTCTGTTCAGTCATGCTCATTATAATCCATATGGCCACTTTGTAAGCTTTAACCTTGAGCAGCACTCAGGGTCTCTGCATAATGCGTAGCCTGTTGACCTTATAATGGTGTGAGTGTACGTGACGGTAGAGCACATGTCATCTGTGGGGAACATGCAGGGCTCTGAGTGAGTGTGGGACAGTATCACTCAGTTTTTATTGTTAGGTGGCAGGAGAACCATCATCCACCATTATTTGAATTGTAAATGTGCTTTAAGGATCGTTCGGCCAGTGGTGAATGTCAAACCTGTTTTAAACCACGTAAAACAAACTTTCAGTTCACAGCAGGTCGAGTGTTTTCGACATGCGCACGTGTGACCTGGTTACTAACGTGATTCCGTGTCCACGCTTCCTGTTTTTGTTGTGTTTTCCATGATTCACATTTCCTCATTGTGTCTTCGATCTCTCATCATGTTTCCTGAACAGTGAAGTAGTTATGATGTAGTGTAGATCTGAGATCAGGGTTCAGTTACTTGGAATGAGTGGACCCATGAAAACCTCCTCACATCTACTGTCGCCTGCTTTTATCCAGCGTGACTTTTATAAACATCCATATTAACTCAGTTAATGTTTGAATAAGAACGACTGTAACTGCGATTCATAAAATGGTGTTCATTTCTTTTGAGGTGAATCTTTGTCCCTGTAACGTAGAAAGAAATCTGCAAGGACTGGATTCTTTGAAATGAGATTTTTTCCTTTTGCTGGGACTGAATGAAAAGCTGGTGTCATTTAAAGATCAGAAAATTGTTCGATAATAACTGTGTGTCTGATTATAGCAGGTAACATTTCACAGAGAGGGGAGAAGGAGGCTGGGAGTGTTGGAAAATCACTTTAACATCACTGCGCCTGGAACTATCCCTGAAACACTACACGCTTTACACCTCTGCTCACACCTCCTCCATTATTGTTCTTATCCCAACACAGATGCCAGGATGAATGCCCAGTCGGTACTTATGGGCCACAGTGTGCCCACAAGTGTGACTGCCAGAACGGGGCCAAGTGCTACCACATCAACGGGGCCTGCCTGTGCAACGAGGGCTTTAAGGGCCCCAGCTGCCAGGACCGCTTCTGTCCCACGGGCCTGTACGGACTCATCTGCGATAAATACTGTCCCTGCAAAGCTGAAAACACGCTCAGGTACTGAACCGTTGGACAAGCAAGAACATTTCTGTCACCTTTGAACTCCTGTGCAGTTTCATCATGTTTTAATAGATAAACAGTCAAATTTGTTTCCTGTCTTCTCTGCACAGCTGTCATCCTCTGTCAGGTGAGTGCACCTGTGCGGCCGGGTGGACGGGGCTGTACTGCAACGAGACCTGTCCGGCAGGTTACTATGGCGAGGGCTGCAGAGAGATGTGTGTCTGTGCTAACGGAGCCGACTGCGACGGCACCACGGGAGCTTGTTTGTGTGCACCGGGATATATAGTAAGTGTAGAAACACGCCGACTCTGAGATAAATCCAGTAACGAGGAGCGCACCGCTGCCGCCATGATTCATGTCTGATGTTCACCTCAGCTTCCTAATCCACTGAAACTGTCCAATCACTGCACTGCTTCACATCAACAGCTCGGAGACTTGCAGCTATTTCATTATATTGCTTTTGAAAACTTAAACCTCGCTGAACCTTACTCACACAGAAGAAATGAATATGAATCTGAAGTTTTCTTTTCTGTGGTAGAAAGTTGATTTGGTGAAAACTGTTTTCCGCAGTAACTCAGACTTTGTGTTTTTATCTGTGAGCACTGTAAATGAAACTCGATCGATTAGTCGTTCACCATTAATCATTTAAGTAATTTATCAAGCAAAAAGGCCAAACATTCATTTTTCATTATGACATTTTATTGACTAAAAAAAATAATTAATAATCCACAGATTAATCGATAATGAACATGATCGTTAGCAGAAGCCCTGATCGATGTGTCTGTTCACTGTGTAATCCAGGTCACTCAGTGAAATTAGCTCCTGCATTATTCCTCTGTGTAGTTTCTATGGTTGCCATGGTCACACAGGAAGCCACAGCAACAAGTTGGAAAAAAGTTCAACCATGTTCAGCTCAGACAGCAGACTGTGGCATGCACCTGCCCCTGCGCTTATACTGGGAACACTGGGGGCACTGGCAGCAACCACTTAGTGTCTGAACGTATCTGAGAGCATCAGTTTACTCTTCAGAGAATGATGGCTGAAGTCGGAACAGCAGAGACAGACACACCCTGACTTATATATCATTTCCCATAATGCAACTGAAGCAACATGATTGATAGACTCCTCAACATCAGTCTGTAAAAAGATTGTGATCAAGCTGGCATCACATTAAAAATGATAAAATGGCCCGTGATAAGTTTTAAATTTTTAAATACACAAACAATCTTGATACAGATTTTTTTTTTTTTAATGAGACCCACGATAAACAGACAGCTGAAAAATCAACGTGTCTGCTCTCTGGTGGATAAATCACCTCTAACCTAGTTTGGCATTTTTGTAATAACAAATGAAGAAAACAATTTCTTGTAATTTCTTGTTAATTATGAGGCAACAGACGGACCAGTGCTGATATATCTGCTGACATATCTGCAGATAAAGCTCCATCATAAAATGATCTTTCCCAGGCTGAGCAGAACTGCCCGTGAACAAACCGGAGACAACGGCTGCTTTGCTCTTTGCTTTACAGTTACATCTGCATAACAACACAACCTGTGATGGGGGGGTCACAGGTGGCTTTGTTTTAACGTGTCACACGCGTGTGTGTGTGTGTGGTGGTAATAATAACAACACTGAGACCGTTCATTCAGAAGCTCCTTGTCTTTGTTCGAGGCTCTTTCCATGTGACGATAACATGTGGCGGCTCAGCAGCAGCAGCAGCAGCAGCAGGTGCAGAACATGCTCTGTAACATGCTCAGGTTCATTTATCAGCTGCTGTTGACTCTGCAGGTTTAGCCGTGGAGAGAGGCTGCTGCAGGTGCAAACCCCCTGATATAGGTCAGCGTATAGGAGACAGGGAGTCAGCGACAGTGGTGTGTGTGCGTACGCAGTGATAGAGTGTGAACTATGAACTGACTCCACGTTGATATTTGAGGCGTCTGCGTCAGGATGTTTCCACAGGTCGAGGTTTTAGGCTGGTTTTTGGTTCAGAAACACAGACGTCAGAATCAGCCTCCGCTTCAGTAACATGCACCAAGGTCATGCTTTTACCGCCACACGTTTGTTTGTTCAGCTCTTAATAAGCAGCCGGTTTAAAAAACTGCTTCACGGATTTCAGTGAAATTTGATGGAACCGAGACAAAATGTGGCTTTTTATAAAGCACTGAATTATTCTGTTCATTTCATTCATTCAGTCACATTCAATCAATCACACTCATGTTCACTGGTTTCTGTTGGGGGGGTTGAAGTATCCCACCAAACCTCTGTGCAGTTTTAAGTGTTTTTTTCTGTTTATTGATTTAAATTCTAACATAATATTATAATATTGTGAATTTAAATACGAGTAAATAGTGTTCATTGACCAACACTGCTGTCTTTTTTATTATTATTATTTCTTTTTACATATAATGAAACCAAGATATTAGATAAATGAAGACATGTATAGTGTGGGCAGTGGTTAAAGTTGTTATGGTTAAATCTTTGGATTGAGACAGATGTGAAGGTCACATTAGAATGGTTAGTAGTTTTAGGTCAGGTCAGTGTTCATATTAAAGTTACGTGAGTGTGTGTGTGTGTGTGTGTGTGTGTGTGTGAGTGTGTGTGTGTGTGAGTGTGAGTGTGTGTGTGTGCGTGAGAGTGTGTGTGGTTTCTGACGGGCGTGTGAATCAGTAACCGCCGAGCCTCTGCGGCTCGGCCCTCCTGGTGCGTTGAGCGATCTTGCAGTGACGGAGCGGAGAGCGGAGATGAGACACCTCGGAGCACAGAGATGACAGGGACTTTGATAATTGGACTGAGAACATCAGGGATCTTCAGCAGATGAAAGTAGGATGAGCGCTGTAGATGAATGTCCATTTGGTTCACAGCAGCTAAACTCAGATAGATGTCGCCCTCAGCCAAGTGTTATTGATTTAGAAGGAATTTATGCTGCGCTGGTAACTCTCAGTTTGGTGTCTGTGTGCCACTGTGTAGACAAGAAACCGACTTTAAACAGGATTTATATGTGGTATTGTCGCCAATTTGGACAGTTCGATCGATAAGTGTAAACACGTGCAGCTCTGAGCCGAGGTTTGAAATCCACAGAGCGACACCACTGATCCGTCATAACGCGAGGAACCGGTTTCACCAAAGGAGAAAGAATTACGGAGTTCTTTCATGGAAACAGGTGTAATTTACTGCCTCGAAATCAGAAAACGTCTTTTCAACGAAACCTCACAATTAATGTTGTTATAGAACACATCAGACTCCTGGTCACTGTGACTGAGGACAGCTCAGGACATTGTCTGAAGGTGTGTTTGTTTCTAGATCAACTTAAAGTCTGGTTAGATGAACAGATTGAGGCCACACATTACAATCATTTAAGAAATATATCAGTACACCGCTGTTTATTAGAAAAAAAACGATTAGTAATTTGTAAACTAAAAAAGGAGAGAAAGATTTTTCTGTAGAGCTCAGTCTGAGCTTTATAAAACACACAGAGCTGCAGCTTTGGCTGCAACAGGAACTAAATCCAGCAAACTTTAAATCACTTTCACCCTCAGGTGAAAATGTTGTGTCACTGAATTAAAACTCTGTCTGCACATGGAAACTACACAGAAAATGTTAAAAAAACATCAACCAGCTCACATCAGCACCAGTTAAACAAGAGCACTGGGAACATTTGCATATAAACTGACTCCGTGTTTAACAGTGTCTGTGATTTCAGCTGTGACCGTCCACCACTGTCCTTTGGAGCTGGACGTCAACTTATCTGTCCCAGTCTTTGTGTAACCTAATCTAACCAGGGTAGTTTTGCTGAGAGCAGTCCTCTCTTTTGGAGGAACACCCTGCTCCACACTCACCTGCCACACTCATTCACACCTGGAAGCTGAATCACGGTGTATTTTTACTGTGAGAGGGTTTGAAGCCTGATGGCCCGGTGGCCTAATTACACGCAAGCCTGTGATGAATATGATGAAAAACCAACTCATCTTTCATGTTTTCTGGTTGAAGTTACACTTTGTTCACCATGAGCTCAAATTTTTGATAAGAAAAATAAAAAAAAAAAGCTGATAAAGCTCCACATGATACACATCAGGATGTTTATTATTCCACAGGTCACTCTGTTAGAACTCCCCGGGGAAATTCGGATGGTTTTCCTTTTGTTCCACACACGTTATTTATTAACAACGTTTTTTTTCCTTTCTTTTTTTTTTTTAAACTCCTTGATTCACCAACTTTTTAATAAGGCTTCCCTCTTCTCCTGTCTTTGCACATTTGGCTGCCTTTGTGAATATTAGATTAATAGCAATTTAAAGGCAGCAGGTTGGAAGCAGCAGCTTTAATTAGCACAGTTTATATGTTGAAGGTCCTGATCAATGCGGCGGCGTGCTGGAGGGTCGGCTTGTGTGCGGCTCGCTCTCACAGCATGCTAACAGCGCAGAATAAGGTTAGACATCCTGCTAATGCCGAGCTGTCTGTCTCTCTGCTCTGACCGTGTCCTCTATTGATTGGACAAGCATAGACATCATGTTTCTCTGCAGGGGCACCACCGCTGATGATTGCCTCTCTCCTCCATAATACATGGGCTTGTTTGTTGCGTCTCCGCCATCAAATTTAATGCAGTCAAATGAATTTAAAGATGAACTCTGGACAAGTCGTGTTTCTCTGGTGTTGAGCTGCGGGTGGGGGGTGGGGGGGTCAGGCTGTCAGTCAACTTCTTCCTAAAACTCCACTGTTCTGTGGACACAGGCAGGTCTTCATCCTGTAGCAGTCAGGATTTCAGATTCAGCCCCAGTGTTTTTACCACAGGAGCAGGTTCATCGTGTTCATCGTGTACTCGCACCTGTACACTATTCACATAATATAATAACATCAAATCAAATCCTGATTAATCTGATTAAAAAAAAAAAAAGGTAACTGGAGGTAGAGCTGGAAAACAAAATAAGCTTCTCAGTGTGTGTCTCTCTCTCGTGTCCAGGGTGACGACTGCTCCATCAGCTGTCCTGCAGGTCTCTACGGGACCAACTGCACCTCGTCGTGCTCCTGCCAGAACGAGATCTCCTGCTCGCACATCGACGGCTCCTGCATCTGCAAAGAAGGTTCTGTTGATCTGTGTGATCCTCCACTACACCGTTACGCCTCAGTTATTTACAGTGTTCACTGGATTTGGGGTATTTTTAATCACGTGTTGCGTTTCCCAGTTTCGTTTTAAGCCCCCAGCGTAAGGGAACCTACATATAACATGCAGTTAGAGGTTTCCCCTCATCACAGACATGATTTTTATTAGGAAGACTTGAGATCAGTGTCTCATGCAGGTGTAATTTTACAAAGGTCAATTTCTAAACTACAAACTTTGAACATCGCTTCAGTAGCTTGAAATCTTATTGACCTTATTTGCATCCTCTTATTCAAAGCACAACTTCACTTGAAGCTGCTTTGCTTTCTGCTCTGTTTCCGACTATTGTCGGTGGGAAATCGTGTCTCTGCCTCTTCAGAGTGTTTCTTCCAGTTGGTTTTGCTCTTTAATTCTCAGCTGGGCTTTTAAACGTTTCACAAACTGATGAGCTTCGCTCTCGGCTCCATCGCTGCTTTCATCTCCTCTGTGGAAGAATAAAGTCCTTTAAAGTCATGTTAGTTTTTACCTTTACCTGTCCTTACCTGTCTACCTACGCTCTCCTTTAAAGCTCAAACAGTTAGTCAATGAATTGATTAGTTATAACTATTGATTGTCATGTCAGAGTAAACTGAATAACTTCTGTATTGACACAACAAGCAATTTGATTGACTTCAGCTAATTAATTAATTCTGAAAATAATCATTAGATGGATCCATACTCTCTTTGTCCTGTTAAACTTTCTCTATCAGTACGAACCACGATAATATAGGAGTGTTTTGGATTATTGTGAGCTTGAGTAAATTTTAATATTTTTAATTAAGCTTTTGTTGATGATTAAGAATCACAAACACGCCTGAGCCTAAAAATGTAACCTGCTCCAGAACTTTTTCCTTTTCACTCTTTTGTTCTCCACTTCACTTGCTTAATATCTCTCAATATCAGCATCTTTAAATATTTATGTGCGGCTGAAGCTGCGTGGGGAACATGGGTAATTAAAGTGGAGAGACATCTGAGGCTCAGCACAGAAGCAGAGGCCTGAGAGCTTTGGCTCGAACAAGTGGGTGTCTGTCTTCAGCCTGTAAGCTCTTATTTCTTTTTGTCCCTTTAAGCCACTGAGGGGGAAACTCAGGCGACTGATTGTAAAGGCTTATCGAGCCGATGCTGTGCAGGATGCATATAGACCAAACATGTAATCATCTGTACAGTTCAATATTCTATAAGGACTGGAACTGGAAGGCATCAGGTGTCTGCAGATCAAACAGGATGTTTTACAACTTTGAGAGAAGTGACACATCTGCTGGTGTTAAAGAAATCACACTGAAGGACGGAGGGAAAACTCCTTCAGTTTCTAAGGATCAGCGTTTCAGCTCGTGGTCTTCTTCAGGATAAAAGTCTGTAATCACAGACACCGTATCCTGTCAGCACCCTGATGTGATCAGATTCTAAGATCCAGCTGAGACCTGGGAACGTTGCAGCTTTGCTAAGACAAAGGTCCAGAGACAGAAGCTGTCAGTCAGACAGTGTGGAAAACAAAGAGGAGAGAAAAGAAGGCGAACAATAAAGTTATGACCCAAACTGTCTGTGAACGTCCATCACTTGTGAACCGACTTCCCAGATCAGCTGTGAACTGTGGGACTCGGCGTAGCTGTGAGCTGTCGCCGTGTCCCTGCGACCTCCAGATGAAGTGGTTCAGATCATCTGGGTAAACTGTTGGCTGGTTTACAGTCTGTCTGAGTGATGTTCCTGTGTTCCCTGATCTCAGCAATTACTTTGATCACTACAGTATTATAAATAACCGAAGCTATGAAAATAAATCCAGTTGTAACTAATTGGATTTATGATTTAACTGATATTATTAATCCATATCCTCTTCCAGACTCAAGCAACCTACTCCAGTAAACTTTCTGTGGACTGATGGTCTCTCTCTCTGTCTCTGTGTGTCTGTCCAGGCTGGCAGGGCGTGGACTGCTCTATCCCATGCTCCAGCGGCACTTGGGGGCTGAGCTGCAATCAGACGTGTCAGTGCGCCAACGGGGCGGCCTGCGACCCCGTCAATGGGACCTGCACCTGCTCCCCGGGCTGGAGGGACGAGTACTGCGACGTGCCGTGTCCTGTGAGTGGTCCTGGCAGTGGTTATTTGTCTTTATTCAGTGGTTCGTCGCCCACTCAGGCGTCCACTCACTTTGTCTCATGGTTAACAAGCCGTGGTGTTTTTGCAGAACGTGCAGGAGAAGAGAAGAAGGTGTGAGCTGCTTCATCTTTGTTTGGTTCCAACCAGATCGATAAAACACACCTTGTGTTTTATAATTAACCAAAACATTATTGGCCAGTAGGAGCAGCAATGCTCGGACAGATGTGTATTAAAAGTGTGTTTATATATTTGTGTCTGCTGTGTTCTTGCTGTTGTTAGGAGGGATCATATGGGCTGGACTGCAGGGAGAGATGTGACTGTGTGAACTCTGATGGCTGTGATCCAGTGACCGGCTTCTGTCGCTGCCTGGCAGGTTGGACAGGTGAGTGTCAAAGCTCAGGTTCCTGGTGATGAGAATACGAGTCTAAATGCGGACGCAGAGACTGTTTACAAAGTTCAGAGGTCAAATAAACAGGCTCATAATTGGCAGGCGACGCAGAGAAGTCCAGAAATGTCAGCACTGACAGAGATAATCAGAACAGGTATACTTGTAAGTGGAGGTTTATTTATATTGTGCCTAAGTAAGAAAAACAAGAGCAACAAGATTAAATTTACAGTAACAGAAATGAAGGAGGCGACAAATGTGACCAAACTCAGGAGCTGAGTCCTCCAGAGTCTGTCGTTCTGGACCAGATATGGGAATCAAAGCTCTGTGCACACGTCCGTTCTTAGTGAGTCTTCGTCAACTCATTTTCCAGGTATTTCCAGTTTGGAGAGTCAGTTTGGTTTCTTACAGCTGATAAATTTGATGCTGCTGCAGTTTGAATAGATGGAAACTGATGTTAATAATAACGCATGATGTGCAGCCTTAAATAAAACAAAAACATCCAGAAACGCTTCAGAAAATGCCGCCGGTACAGATTGCCCTTTATTCTGGCCGTCAGGTGTCACTGTGACTTCATGAGTCACATCCAGCCCCTGAATTGAGGGCTCAGTGGGCAGGTGAAGCAGGTATGGAAAATACCTGAGCTGATATTCTGTGAGCGAGAATGGAAAAGGGTCTGAGGCTGACCGGAGGAGTGGAGCCAACAAATCAATACGACACACGACAAACTCCAGCCTATAATTCTAAAAGTGATGGAGATTCAAGCTTGGATGAGTTTGACGGCCCAGCTCTCTTCAATAATTCAGCTTCACAAAAGTTCCCCACGGATAAAAAGCTCCTTTCAGACCTGCCTTTGCTCCCACAGTCAGACTTTTTTTTTAATCAACAGCCTCGGCGCTGAAATCACTCGTCTTTGAACCTTTGTTTCTTTATTAATTGTCATGTTCGAGTTGCAGCTCTGCTCATTTTACCTGCTAATTAACTGCTAACAGTCAGTGTGATGAGCAGTGATCGATATGAGAGCTGATGAATATGGAAGGGACGTTTTAATTCGATGCCAGAGGGAGAACTGGGAATGAATTGATCCTGGGAAAACTAATATATTGATAAATATTTAGATCCAAGTTTAGACCAAAGGTTAAAGTAAAGAAACATGACGTATTTGTGTTATTCTGAAACAGGTTGTCAGTGTAATTACAGTTAAGGGCGATGACCGTGAATAATAATTAGTCCTATGAGATGATGAGGGTGTTTTCATTAAGCTTTCTGTTCGACTTTCTCCTGTGATCTGCTGGAGGAAAAATCCCAGTGAGACCACATTAAACAGTTTGCACAGAGGGTTGCAGGTATCATTAATGCTGCTGGTTCCACCTGTGCTTTCTCTGCAGCGAAAAGTCAAAATGTCTGCACTCCGAAACCTTCGAGTGTAGTGTGAACACGCAACATACTCAGAACCCAGAGAGCGTTACTGTGTGGAATGGAAGTGGGGCACAGCATGTGTCTGTGAGCAGGAGCAGAGCCGTGGAAACTACAGATGGTTCTCACCTTCGTTGACCAACTGCGAGCATCACGTGAGCCGAGCCGGGTCAGAATCTCCCGGGCGTTAGCGTCACGCCGGGCTCTCCCCTTAGTGAAGCGACACGGGAAGTCACCTGCCTCCTGCTCCGTGTCCTGTCGCCACCTCCTCTTCCTCCACTTCACTTTCCCTCCCTTTGTTTTAACTTCACAGCATAACGAACGCGGCCTCTGATTTTCACCCGCTTTATGGCTCAGAGGTAGTTTATTAATTGAGTCATAATGGCTGCCTGTGCCCCACTCTCATATTCTCTCATATTCTATGTCAAAGGAAGTTTCTAATGAGCTGCAGATATTTCAGACTGCAGCCAGAGAGGGAGGGAGATGTACACCATTCTTACTCTGTCTGTACGTCCCACTGTCTGTCTGTTCTATATATAGATGCAGTGGTGAGCTTGTTGTGTGTGTGTGTGTGTGAGTGAGAGAGTAATTGTGTGTGAGTGTAACTAAGAATTAATGTAATGTGAGTCTTGGGCACTGCAGTCTCCAGACTGTCCCCTGTGAGCAGTGAGGGCTCTGATCGTTCTGCAAGCCATATTTTGTGGAGACAGTCTCCTGCCTCTCAGGACGCACACACACACACACACACACACACACACACACACACACACACACACACGCAAGACTGATGAAAGAACGAGACATTTCACCAAATGATTAAAGGGCAAAAAGTCTCGGGCAGAATTTGGAGAATTTAGCTTTTTTTACCTAAAATGTCTGTTGATGCAAACAGACATTTCTTGATACACGAGCAAACACAGTTGATTTGGTACGACAGGCAGAGGTACAGTGTACAGGGAACACTGAAAACTCTGAATCAGGACAAATGGGAACCAAAAAAAACCCATTATAAACAGACAGAACTGAATTTGATTCGTCTGCCTTATCCATTATTCTCATTAAATATTTACGATGCTGTTCTGCTTCCTGACATTTACTAAAAAACTAACGAAGCAAAGTTTAAACAATAATGAAAATGATCATTAGTTATGACTCTAGACAACATGTTTTCCATCCTGCTGGTGCCTTCATTTCACTCTGTCTGTGGCACTTTACCCAAAGCTGTTAGTTTATACTGAGGACAGAAATCTTTAAAACAGCTGCTCACTGGAGTTTTTGTCAAACAGGAGGAAATAGTGCATTTGATGGGGACTATTTTCTGCAGCGGATTAATCTACGTTTGGTGGTGTAGTGAGTATTTGGGGCAGCAGGACGGGGTGTGTGTGTGTGTGTGTGTGTGTGTGTTTTCATGGTGATGAAGGAACGTGTCACCCAGTGTAACAGTGTGGATCACTGACGTGTTTTAATAGTTTCATGAAACAGTGGAGCTCCGCGGCTCAGAGGAATAAGACGTATCAGGCTTTCATACGAACTCTTTGTCAGCAGGAGACATTTAGTGCTGGTTTGGGTTTTTTTCGTGGGATTTGTTGACAAGAGGAAAAACACAGGATGTCACATGTGACTTATCCTTTTACAGGAAGACAAGTATCGCTACAGAGTGCAGAGTATTAATAATAATAATGATAACAATAATAACTATTTGTAACAGCAGTTACAAAGGGCTTCACGGTTAATAATAAAAACGCAAGAAACTACACGGTGTGAAAACAACAAGCAAAAAGAAAGAAAAAATGAAAACAGGCACTCGACAATAAAAACAATACAGTAAACCAAATAAAATGAAAACGTCGGCCTGTCATGGAGGGTCATTAAACGTTTTTACAGGTACAGACTCAGCTGACCTGACAGCGAGGGGTGAGGTCATTCCATAAGAGAGAGAGAGAGAGAGAGAGAGAGAGACATCCAGTCTTTGATAGCAGAGTGATTTTAAACTCATCAGACTTAAACTCAACATAAAGCTGGATGTCATCTGCATAACGATGATAGGATTGTGACGGAGAACTGGATCAAGACCCAGTTTCTTTAAAAGGGGCTGAATACAGAAACAGTCAGGGGACAGACCAGAGGTCAGAGACTCATTTACAACAGAGACAGGACGAGGGGCAGTGACCTCTGATATCTCTTTGAAAAATCTGGGGGGTAAAATGTCAAGGCTGCAGGAGGATAAGTGCATGTGCGGCACCATGTCCAGCAGATAATTCAGGGAGATCTGGGTAAATTCACTCAACAGTGTGAGGGAGGCGTCTGGAGAAGATGTACAGGAAATAAGAGGTTTTAGAGGCTTTGATGTCTTTAACCTTCTCAACAAAATTAACTAAAAACCTATCACGGTCTTCAGAGGAGGCGGCCGAAACATTTGAAGTAGAAGGGTTTACAAGTCGATCAATGGTATGAAACAGAACTCCAGAGTTATGCTTTTTTTTTTTTTTGTGCAGCGATGAGGTTTGTAAAATATTTAAGTCTCTCTTTTTTGATTAATAAATTATAAACAGACAACAACTCTCTCACATGAAGGAGGTGGACTTGTAGGTTTGTTTTCTCTCTTTCTGCTCTTCTACATTTTCTTTTTAGATGGTGAGTACAATCATTTACCCAAGGTGAGGGATTTGACTGGAGCCTTGACATGAATATAAAACACTGAACTGATGGACGAAGCTCAGTGAAAGCACCGATGATCTGACCTGAGCCAGGGCTCAGGTAGAAATTAAAAATCTAAACTGTAGGTTATAATAAAATCATTTAAAATAAAGGTCTTATTAGTTAAAGATCTTGTATTTATGAGTTCTACATTAACAGGCGTGGTGAGACTCACGGGTTAAGGAGTAACTGTGATTGGCTGGAGGTAACTGGTCCTTCTGATTAACCTTCCGGTGAGAGTGATTGACAGAAGGTCCGCTTGTGAGAACTGTCATAGATTGGATTTGAAAGGGGAGAGACGAGGGTGTGGACACGAGGCTCTGTCCTTAATGAGGGAAACTGTCCTGTGGGAGGGGTAATGACAGCTGAGGCCGATGGGTGGGGTCAGCAGGGAGAATGGTCAGGTGACGCTCCCTGCACCGCGGTCTTTGGTCCGAGTGCTGACGAGCTGTGTGGTTTGAATGAAGAGGCCGCTCACTGTCTCTGTCGCATCCCTCGTCTCTACATGTCTCCTTCAACTCTTTCCTCTCCCACTAGCTCCAGCTCCGGGTACGTGTTTAAAATGCCTTTTGCTTATGTTCCCTCATCCTCCCTTTTTGCATCATTCTCTCTTCTCCTTTTTCAAGTCTAAGTGACACATCTGAAACTTTGTGAGCGGCGTTCATGAAGTCACTTTGACTTCACTTAAAAAGCCGGGTAGCTAAGAACAAAGCCTTTCGCTTCATCATAGTCTAAAATGTGTGTGTGTGTGTGTGTGTGTGTGTGTGTGTGTGTGTGTGTGTGTGTGTGTGTGTGTGTGTGTGTGTGTGTGTGTGATTTCTGCAGGCATCCATTGCAACAGTGTGTGTGAGGAGGGACGCTGGGGACCCAACTGCTCCTACAGCTGCACCTGTGAGAACGGAGGCTCCTGCTCCCCAGAGGACGGCACCTGTGTGTGCGCTCCCGGCTACCGCGGCACCAACTGCAGACGAAGTGAGGAAATACTTTATACACACACACACACACACGTCGGACTTCTGCTGCAGTGCAGCGGTGGAGGAAGATGTTAGATCCATAATTCCAAATGTACTTGAGGATCATTTGTGAAGAGTGGTACCTGTTCAGCTGTTTTAAGATTATTGATGTATACATCAATGATAAACTGATGGATACAGCAACAAAAGGAACAAAGAGGAGTGGAAAGGAAACATTTTCCCTCTGGAATTATGGCCAGAAAATAGAACACATCTGAAAGAGGAAAATATTCTGCAGCAGCTCAGAATTGCTGTAGCGAGCTAAAGCATTATAAAATCCTTGAGTGTGGAGGTTCGTTCTCGACCTTGGGAACACACACGCTGTTGAAAGACAGAGTCAGAGACATTGTCTCCTCCAGTTATTTAAGTACTGTAACTGAAAACCAGCTTAAATGGCGGCCGTCAGTTTCCTCTGAGCTTTACATTAAATCACATCGTCGAGGCTCTGAGGCTCGTAACAGGCAGACGCTGCAGGAGGATCTAAAAACGGATCCACTGATTACCGGTGTGAATGCTGTGAGTGGAGTGGAGCTGCCCGAGGTTAACTAATGTAGCTCTTATCCTTTAACTGTCTCTTATTTATGGTTTAAAAGTTGGAGGTTGTCTTGGCCTGATTCCATTTCTGTGGGTTTATCTGTTCTCTTGTTCTCATCCTTTTCCAGTTCTATCCTCGTCTCTTATCTGCAGTTTATGAGTTTAAATGTTTGTTTAAATCTGTGTGAGTCAGTGAGTCTTTGTTTTTGTTCTCCTGTGCTTTTGTAGGACCGCCCTGTGTAAATAAAGATTGAATGAATGAATGAATGAACAGTGTAGAGAGAACTGTGGAGGTGTGATGATCAGTCGACCTAAAACTTTAGCTATGGATTACCTGTCTCTGCTGACAAGTATTTTAAAAGCCCACCTCTGGCTGGTCACCTCGGTTAGTCTCGCAACGCTACGCCTCGAAGGCTGATGTGTCGCTGTGAGATTTCAGTCTGACAGAACGCTGAGAAAATCCAGATAGAGAGTGAGAGTGTTCACTTAATTACAGTGTGACCTGCTGCCCCTGGAAATCTGTGAACAAACACCCGGGGTATTATAACGTGAGGCATCCTGCAGCTGCATGGCTTGTTTCTCATCTCCACTTTATTTAGAAAATAATTGAGGTGCAAAGTTTAGGAGAACTGTGATGGTTTCAGGAGAGCCACCAGGTTTTTTCACGCCTGAAAATCAGACACAAGCACCACCGAGAGCCGGTGAGTGGCGCGTGTTGTCCGCTGAGGTGGAAGAAGGAATCATTTTAAAATCTGATTGAAGGAGAGAATTGTAAATCATCTCTCGGAGTCTGCGTGACTCCGGTGTTGATGTGGGGATATATAACGCACGCCACTTTCCCTGCATCAGAATGATAAATTTAAAGGCTCTCGGCTCACGGTTTGGGCAGTTATCTTAATTTGGAAAATCCTGTAGCGTGAGAGAAGCGGTGGACCGGCCTGCACAGGCTCGTCTCACCACTTCGAGAAACATCAATTAAAGCAAAGTGAAGGCCTCAGGAAGACGAGCACGGGACGATCTGTGCTGGAAGCGAAGTAAAGCAAACATAATGCAGCCAACAGGCTGACCTGAGGGAGGAGCTCGTGGGCAGGAAGGCACGTTCACGTACACGCTTTACGCTGCACGTGCACAAACACAAATATATGGATATAGTGAACATAGCCCTGAGCCTTCAGATACGCCGGGTTAAAAATGTAGCTTAAATTGGGACTAAGTGGACTATGAAATCCATTATTACCATGATCAAAGAACTAATCTGAGAACTAATCAGAAGTTTCCCTTAGACTCTGAAATGGACTCCTCTCTCTCTGTGTCTCACACACACACACACACACACACACACATGGCTCACCCACATCCCTCTAACAGGAGTGTGTGTGTGTGTGTGTGTGTTCTCCGCAGCCTGTTCGCCTGGTTTCTACGGCCACCGTTGCAGCCAGTCGTGTCCTCAGTGTGTCCACAGTGACGGGGCGTGCCACCATGTCACCGGCCACTGTGAATGTCTCTCTGGCTTCTTCGGCTCCCTGTGCAACCAAGGTCAGTGGCAGCTTCCTGCAGTATCCCCCGTGTGTGTGTGTGTGTGTGTCCACCTGTTGTTACAGTGCTGTATATCCTCACGATAAGAAATGGCAGCTGTGGCGTTGTTCGTCAGTGTGAGGTTTACAGCAAAGCCTTCGACATCATGTAAATACTCCAAATGAAAACATGTTGTTGAAAGTTTGCAGAAATGAAAAGCCGATAAAATACCATCCACATCAGACAGCTGAGAAACTGGATGTGACAATGACATCCTGAGCTTTAATTTGTTTTTTGGGTCGAAGCTGCTCAAAAATCCTGCATCCTGCACGTGGTCCTGTCCAAACTGTATCTGAAAAGTCCCTGAATCTGACAATCGTTGTAATAAACCTTGGTGAAATCTTTGGTCGTGAATCCAGACCTGTGGTCATGGACATGTCACTGAGAGACACGTCCACCAACCAAAGACGGCCTGCGTCAAACATGCGACAGCGTCAGAAATTTAGGACCAGAGTCTCATAATGTGACTGATGCTACAACCAACGTTTCCAAACCAATCAACAGGAATACGACATGAAACGATGGATCCAAAAAACCAGTGTGTGTGTGAACATGTGCTCCACACACAAAACAAAGGATAGAGTTCAGTTTTTCTGTTCTTCAGTGTTGTGCCAGAGAGTTTGTGCAGAATGTTCTTCACATCACAGTTAACTGTTGTCACAGTCTCTTATTTACCTGTATCCTAACTGCTCAAAGTTTTCACAGCCTCCCTTTTTTTTTTTTTTGTTAAAATCTGACATTTCTGATCAACTTTAGTTAAAAAGTGAAACCCTGGATACAAAGCAACGCCCTTGAATGTCTACATTTCTTCAGAAATGGTGGTAATGAAAAAATGTAAACCTTGAGTTTATTCTGTGCTCCCACCTCTTCACTCCCTCTGAATTATCTTTTTTTTTGCCAGCTCCTCCTGTGCATCAGTATTTCAGGATGGTTTAGCTCCTCTGCAGGTTAAACAGGTGTTAATTCTCTTATGAAGGCAGTTGGCCCAACGTTCGTTGCCAAGTCGAATTTTAAATAGAGACAGTGGAGGAGTGCGCTGTGAAATATTCATCATCATTAAACATGAAGATGGCCTTAGTTCTGCCCTGTCCTGCATTAGCCATTCTGCTGGCCACTGCATCTTTGAGCAGGCCCATAGATAACAGGCTGGGCCCTGATGAATCAGATGTCCAGCACCGGGGCTTTTAACTGCCCCGAAGACGCAGTCCTGCTCCGTCCCTGTTTCCTCCGTGTTGGAGAAAACCCTTTTGTACGAGCTAATGATGTTATTGACCGGTAAACTATTACAGGGTCTGTTGCATCTCAGAAGAAAACAACTCATTGTGTGCGTAAGAGTTAAATGTTAACTGACACAAGATAGGTTTTCACCGCTTCAGTGGAGAAATCAAGTTTCTTCTTCATGTGGAAACTGTGCGAGACGTGAAATTTACATAAGAGAACTGTCCCGTTATAAAGGACGCAGGGTTCTCTGTTAGCATTTAATGTAAAATGCCAACATTTCTCCTTCAGACAAACCAAAGCAGGGTTCTGTTTGAACTTTGATACTCAAAGGATTTCAGGGTTATTCAGTCACAGCTTCAGCTGATGGACAGGTGGAAATTTGACCTGTCTGTGGCTCTAGAGTAAAAGTCAAAGGATGATTGTGACTCATCCTCTGAGGAACATGAATGTCTGAACCTAACTTTGTAACAGTCTGTCCAGTGGCTGTTGAGATATTTCATTCGGGGACTAAAGGACTGAGTGACCTCACCTCAGAGCCGCCAGAGGATCATCCGGGAGCAGCGGGACGGTCCCTGTCCTGCTAATTATTTTAGATAAACAGAGAGTCTGTTACTTTGATCCCAGCTTTACAGACACTAGTCATACATGGGTAACTGTTACGTAAGTGGAGGGACTTCATTAAAGTATTCATAATGATCTTTATTGCAGTTATGTTCACAGTAAAAAATCTCCCTCTGGGTTTTATTCTTCTGGAGAAACAAAGTGCAGAGCGAGCAAATGGCTGTTATAAGCACACACAGGCAGAACTTATTAATAAAGACAATAAATTTAATGGAACAGGTGGAAAATGTAGTAAAATGCAAATCAGTGCGGAAGAGTGATGTAAAACTAATGAATATCTACACAGCTCATGTATGTATGTCGTATTTATCTTATCCAACTTCTGCCTAAACATGAACATTAGGAGGAAATGGCTCCTTTTCATAAAATTATAATACGGCTGGGATGTTTTATGAAGGTGGCCACGAGCTCTCACTGTATCTCTTACACTGTTATAATTCTGCGATGGAAACACTCATTAAACATTTTAAAGTTTGGTATCATGAGGTAAGGTCAAGTTAAATGCTACCTCATAACATTTCTAACTTTTTAAAGTGTAATCTGATGGTTCAGCCTCACTTCTTTTTTTTTTTCTTCCTGCCCAGGGAATAACACTGCAGAGACTCTGTATATGAAATATTATAAGCACCTTTTTAACTTAATAAACCCACAAATTTCAGTTCAAACTGAGCGCTGCATTAAAATCTTACACACAGAAGCAGCAGCATGTCATCTCATGTTAATTGGCAATAAAAAAAAAAAAAAAACAACAACCCAGAGCACATAAATATATTATCATATTGTCAGACACCACTGAATCTGTTTCTCACTGTTCTATCAGTGTAACTACATTTGGTGAAGTCTGAGTGTAAAAGAACCAAATATCACGTCCTGAAGCAACAGGATGTGCATTTCCCTAAAATGATTAACTTGGAAACAAACGTAATTTGTGGAGAGATTCTTCTTCTTCTTCTTCTTCTTCTCCTCCTTCTTCTTCTTCTTTTTCTTCTTCTTCTTCTTCTCTGGACAACAAACTTTGAACAGATGTTTTTTTTTTCTTTCTCGCTGACGTTTTCTCGACCCGAGCTCATCGAATTAGAAACAGCAGTGAAGATTAATCTCAGGCTGTTTGAAATGAGCAGATTTGTTTCAAAGAAAATTCGATTCAGTTGTAGATCATTTCTCAACAAATTAAAGACAAGTGCAAGTTCAAGAGAAAATACAGATTAACATGAGTTTTGAATGTTGCGCTGAAGGAGAAGGTCACAGCAGATGAATCATCCTTATGCCCAGTTTAGATCAGTGATTCTTCAGGTTTTATATCAATCAGGTTTTTGCACTTTTGCACTTTCTCGTCTTTTCATCTGTTTTATTTACAGAGTTTTATTCCAGATGGATTTTCCTTTCTTCATTTCAGTTAGAATGATAATAAATAAATAATGTGCCATGTGTTTGTTTTGTGTTAGTGCGTGTGTGCGTGCTCTCGTGTGAATGACATCTGCTGTGGATGTGTGGTGTAGTGTAGCGTCTTATAATCTTACCTGGTCCAGATATCTGAGATGTCACAGGAATAAAAACTCATAATTTTATGTTGTCGAATACGTTTTTCATGAGATTCATGAAAAATGTGGCGTCCCTGTGATTTCGGGGTTGCAGGACAGCGTCCCTGTCCCCTCAGTTCATCTCTGTACTGTCACCTTCTCTAACAAAGGCATAGAAATGTACCTGAAACACCCCTACAGTAATAATGTGGGTAATTAATCGTAATGCTCTGTTTATAGGGAAGATGTTGTGTTGCTATAATGAAGTCATGGGAGGTAACTGACTGTGTGTGTGTTCTCACGCTTCCCTCAGTGTGTCCCAGTGGAAAGTACGGTAAGGCCTGTGCCGAGACGTGTCTGTGCACCAACAACGGCACTTGTAATCCCATCGACGGCTCCTGTCAGTGCTACCCCGGGTGGATCGGCGAGGACTGCTCCAAACGTAAGACACAACAAACAGCCTCTCTCTCTCCTCTGCTCTTATCGAGCAGCCGGAGACAACGGGCAGAAAAAAAAAAATCTAAAGGCAATTACTCCATCGGCTCTGACATTAATTATCCATCTCACATTGAACAGAGTCTCCACAATCAGTCAATCACATGCGAAGCTAACGAAGGCGCAGAGTGTCCAGACCTCTGTCACGTCCGTGGTGTGTGTGAGAAGAGGGTGTGTGTTCGTATGAATGTTTGTCTTCCTCTAACTGTGTGTGTGTGTGTCTGTGTGTGTGAATGTGTGTTATTGGCAGCATGTCCTCAGGGCTCATGGGGCCCAGACTGCATCCACACGTGTAATTGTCACAACGGAGCCCAGTGCAGCGCCACAGACGGAGAGTGTAACTGCAGCCCTGGATGGACGGGGCTCTACTGTACCCAGCGTAGGTCACACACACACACACACACACACACACACACACACACACACACACACACACACACACACACACAGATCTAACTCTCTGGCTGCCCTGAGAGCACGTTACTGATGCGGTCTCACTTTTTGCAGTGGAGTTACCGAGGTCTGCTCCTCTGGATACTTCATACCTGCACTTCCATCTGGTGGCAGATACTAAAACTGCATCCCTGAAAATATTCATTCCTCCTTTCCTTTCCTACTGTGCATCCTCCTCTCCTCTGTGACCTGGCACTATGGCAGCTTTTAGGTTTTCTAAGTTTTATTTTGAAGGTCTTATTTATTGATGCCGAAGTTTGATTCCTCAGGTTTTTCTTTACATCTGAATTCACCTGCGGTCGGTCCAGACCAAGGAAACAAATCGTTTCCTTTCAGGTCTGGTTCATGCTCACATTTTATTTATTTATTTATTTTTTAACAACCAAACCAAGAGTAAACATGAAGTCAGGTAAATTCACTGTTGGCAGTTTCGGTTTCTTCCGTCCTCAGCACAACACGGAGCGTGTCTGGTCACGTCTGTTACTGAACCTGATGTGTTTACCTGTGTCCTCCGGTGTCACACAGACCTCAGCGAGTGTTGGGAGCATTATTAGCAGAGACTGCAGCAGAACCTCCGATGTAATAATCAGCCACAGGAAGAAAGAAGAGTCATTGTGTTCTGTTAAATTAGTTTCCTCTCTCGCTCTTTGTCTGCTGACACGGATGTGAGAGGACACGAACATACCTCTCCTCATTTCTGACATATCAGAGGAAATTTCACATACTTGTTACCATGGTTACCAAGTGATTGTGTTATAACTATAGACTGCACACTGCTCTCACAGATCTATGAATCTGTGGTTTTTCGTGTTGTGGCTGAGACCCTCCGAGCAGACTGAGGTGTTCTCCACTGACCTCAACATGTTTGGCATCATATAAATCTGTTGATCCTCTCACCACGACGCACCTATCATCGCACCTGCTCAGGTGTGAAATGTTATGTTTGTGACCACACCCAGGTGTGAGACTTCATCGCTGGAAGCAGGATTAATTACCTATGTGCAGTGAATCTATAAACCAGTGATGAGTCTAACACTGCATCACAGAGGCTGTAACCAGGCCCCCAGTTTAGCCCCAGTTTAGCCCCCAGTTTATCTGAAAATATAAATTGTAAAACGTGAACATACCCTTAAGAGTTTTTAGGAGCAGAGAAACATATGTGTGAAGATTAAAGGGTCAAAACTGAGCCAGAATCCCATTCAACAGTTATGAAAAAAGTCTTAAAGTCTGAATATTTTCACAGAAGTATAAAGTTCATCTCTGAGTTTGTTTACAACGTGTGTGAACTTTATGCTTCTCGACTTGTCGGAGTCCTTCTTAGAAATGTTGCTGAAACAAGAAGGAGAAAAGACGAGCGACGACTCCAGAGAGTGTTCAGATGCTCTGAGCAGTTCAAATCTGCCTGAGTTGCAAACTGGGTTCAGTTCAGTGTCTGTGAGATGATCCGTGATGTTCCCACTGTGACTGAGCAGATTAGCCAATCCCAGAAAAGCTGCCTCCAAACACATTTCCAGATTGGTGGATCATCTCTCAGATACTGAGTCTGGAGAAAGTGGAATTTCTCGTCGACATTGTAAGGACACACGGGTGTTGTCTTCCTCTCCAGGCTGTCCTACGGGTTTCTACGGCTCTCAGTGCACCGAGGTGTGTCGCTGTCAGAACGGGGCGGACTGCGACCACATCACCGGACAGTGTTCGTGCAGGACGGGCTTCATAGGACAGAGCTGTGAGCTCAGTGAGTGTGTCCACCGTCATGTTTCACATCAGCACGAGGAGAATGCAGCTTCGTTCTTTAGCTCGATGCTTGTTTGGTTTTTAAGAGGTTTGAGCGATAATCCCATCTTTAACAGAATCATGTCATTACTGACGAATAGAAATGAACATTTTATCATATTTCACCTCTGACCAGGTGTGGGTGGGTGTGGTCAGAATCACATCATGTAGTAGTGATGTTACAGTACCTATGTTCAGATGCTTTACAGGTGACAGGACAGTAACACCAGTAAAAACAACCAGGGCACACGAAAAATAGATATCACAAAAAAAGATGGAAGCATTTCAAACAAGAAAAGAATAATAGCATGAGATCTAATTAATGGCCATAAAACATTTCAGTGAGAAGCTCAACTAAAGTTTTAAGTTTAAAAATCTAAAAACTCTGAGCTGCTCTCAGATCCTCGTCAGGATGTTCTAACAGCTCAGAGCTAAAAACTTCCTCTGCAGAAGTTTTTGTTCTGTGCTGTAGAACAACATGAAGATCTGAGGGATCTTTAAAAGTTTCCCTTCATCACTGATGTCCCTTTCACACACATTTCAGTAGTTTCATGATTATAAACTGAAATTCAAACCACAAATGGACCATTTAACTTTAACTGAAGTGAAAACCTCAGATCTGTGCCTGTAACTGAAACATGTGAGAGGTTTAAAGATTTCTTCGCCTTCTGCTCCCGTGTCCAGAGTGTCCCGCCGGGACGTTCGGCTACGGCTGCCAGCAGCTGTGTGAGTGTATGAACAACGCCACCTGCGACTACGTGACGGGAACCTGCTACTGCAGCATCGGCTTCAAAGGCATCCGCTGCGACCAGGGTGAGAGCTAATGGCTCCGTACGGAGGAAGATGCAGCCGGATGAGAGCTGCTTCTTTCTCTCACTTTCTTTAGATGTGGGTTCAAATGAATCACAAAGATAAGAAGACAGGGGACACGTGCATGTATTTTTTTAAAGATTAAAAAGGAGGCTTGAATAGTTAAAGTGTTCTCTGATGGCTTGATGCACTAACACGTCCAGTATTTGTTCTTTATTTTGCAGTTAGTGGAAACTTTTCTGTCTCATCAAACTTTCTGTTTTTGACGTGTAAGATCCTCTGTCTGTTTTTAGCTTTGTGTGTACGAGCCTTCGTACAGCTGTTACAGCTGTGTCAGCTGTTTTCAGAGAAGAATCTCTGAAATAAAAATAAAAAAAGCCTCTGTCCTCTACGTAAAGAGCCAGATATTTCCCTCAGGAGGTGGTAGAGACCAAAATAGAGCTAAAAGAGAGGGAGAACACTGAAGTGGACACAAACAAGACTCCACATGACAATAATGTTGCTCTGTAACAGCTGGATCTGCTAATAAACTCATCATATTAACTTAAAAGGTTCGTCTGAGCCTTTAAATTAGAAGTAAGTAAAAATTGAAAACAGTAGCAACGTTCTTCATCTGTACAACAGATTTAACGTAAAAGCCTTTTGAAATATGACGTTTTCAAAGCAGCTTCAAAAGGGTTAAAAAAATTCATGTTAAAAGGGTGAAAGTGTGTAAATGATTAAAAATTTAAAGCCACTAAATGTAGGATTTGAAAACCCGGTCCAACAGACTGAGCCAAACCGAGAGGATATAAATCAACCAGGAGAAACGGACTCGTACATTTAAACAACAGTTATTAACTGTGATTATTAAAGTGTTTACAAACCTGCAGCCTCATCACAGCCACAGAACCAGCTGTGCTCAGTGGCGATGTATAAAATCAGGTGTGTGTTTACCCGTTTTCCTCAGCGGCTCTGATGATGGAGGAACTGAACCCTTACACTAAGATCAGCCCGGCGCTGGCGTCGGAGCGGCAGTCGGCCGGCGCCGTCCTCGGCATCATCTTCCTGCTGCTGCTCATCATGGCCATGCTCGGCCTGGTGGTCTGGTTCCGGTATCGGCAGAGAGAGAAGGGCCATCACGTGCCCAACGTCACCTACACACCGGCCCTGCACATCAACTCCACAGACTACTCCCTCTCAGGTAAGACGTCCTCACCTGTGCTGTGTCCCTTTGTCCTCCAGGTTCTTTCTTCATGCGTCCAGACAGATTGGACAACCTAAACTGCAACTAATGATTACTAACATGGGTGATTTTTTTCGATTAATCGTTTAGTCCATAAAATGGACGAAAATAGTGAACATGTCCATCACAATAAAAAATAACAACAAATTCCCAGAGCATCTTAAAATTCATCTGGACTAACAGTCCAAAGCCCAACGATAATCAATATTCAATTCACGGTGATATAAAACAGAGAAAAGCAGCAAATCCTCACATTTGAGCAGCAGGATCGATAAATGACCTAAACGATTAATCGATTATCAGAAACTGCTGATAAATATTCTGTTCCAGCTCCGAGAAGTTCGTCCTCTTGGTTCCAGCTTTTTCACTTTCCATGATTAAGCACCGTGTTTCGGTTCATCAGGTGAACTGTGTGTGTGTGTAGAAACATGTATGTCGTGTTGATGTGTAGAGGGCAGGACATGAGACGCTGTGCTGATGTTGTGTGGTGACAGCAGGGCTGCAGTGCACAGGCCTGCTCTCCTCTGCAGATTCCTCTCCCAGTAACAGCTCCGTAGGCCGCTGCTTCTCCAACCCGAGCTACCGCACTCTGGGGCCGTGCACCTACGCCGCACACTACGCCAAGCCGGACAAGAGGGCCTCCGCCAAGGTGGGTGGAAGACCTGTCCGACTCGTACTCATAGTGTCTCCACAGAGACAAAGATCTGCCGCAGCTGCTGACAGATATTCACCGGCTGATGAGACAGGAAACGTTTGGGTTTAAATTTAAGAATCTCCGTAAAATTTCGTTTAGCACCGGTGGTTTTTATCCGTGGTGCCGAGACTCACAGCTTTGAACACAGTCCACAGGCCTCACTGACTGACTGACTGTACTTACCTGCAAACACAACTCGGTCATGATCAGTTTCTAACCTAGCAAACTGTTAATGTCTCAGAATTTTTAATTATAACTCACTTTCACCTTAAAATGAATAAGACTTCTGCTCCTAATGTCACATCACAGAGGTTCACACAGAGGTGTGTGTGTGTGTGTGTGTGTGTGTGTGTGTGTGTGTGTGTGTGTGTGTGTGTGTGTGTGTGTGTGTGTGTGTGTGTTTTCTCCAGGTGAAGACAAAGAAGCGACACAGGAACAGTGCTCCAGAGTGGGGCGCCTACTGTAACCTCAGCGACCTGGGTCAGTCTGAGTTTCCACAGCTGCTGCTGTGCTTCCTCGTCCAGTTACACTTCCAGATGTGGTTTAGATTGAAGGGACCAATAGAACTTTACTCTGAAGAGCCTGATAATCAGATTGATTATTTCACGGCTCATTTCTGTCAGACGCAGGGTTGTTTTGTTTTGTTTTAACCAGTCAATAACAAGCGACTTCCTCTGGTGTCTGTGTCGTATGTGGAGAGATAACACACAACACCGGCTCTGTTTGAGTGGCTGAACACATCGAGGATCATTCTGCAAACAACCCAACAACTGTCCATCACATGGCTCATGTGAAATAACCACGTGTTCTTTGTTTGAGGCCTAACGTTTACGTTAGCAGTAAAAAGCTGACTGAGAAAATGGGTTGAGCCTTTAAAATGTACAGAAAACAAACAGGGAAAGAATAAAAACTGCTTGTACTGTGAAATGATCCTTTAGTTTTCATGCTAAGTCACAGTCATGGACCTTTTCTTTCTTGTCCCTGTCCAGGTGTTTACTGCATTGATCGGCGTTACAGCTACCACCTGGAGCCGCGCTACAGAGGTACAGTGTGAGGTGGACTGGGCCCGTGTGACCTCGTCACCTGTGACTCCTCGGCCAATCCTCCTGCTCGAAACAGTTCCCTCAGCCAATGACTGCCTCTCTCTTGCATTGTGAACCTCAGCATCATGTTGCATCTCCCTGTGTTGTGAGTCAGACCGGATGCAGGTCGCTGCATGTCCCCGTGAGATGTGTAACACGTAACATGAGACGCTGCTCTGAGGTCCAGCTCTGACGGGCCACACTGCAGCAGCAGCAGCTCGGTGACACAGTCACACAGGTGACAGCTCCGTGTGCAGGCGACGTCACCTGCGTGACACCACGTGTAGTTAGTTTTAGTCTGTGCTCATTTATCAGCTTCTTTACAAAACCTGAAACATGTTATCCAACAGGCCGTTCACCTGCTGCACACCTGACTGCACCTGTCTGTTAGTAAGGAGCAGAGACGGCAGCTTCACTGTATCTGTAAGTGGCTCTGAACATTTCCTATACATGTAACATAACTACATATGATCACATGTGAGGGAGAAGAGACTGGAAAATAAAATCAGCACAGACGCAGAGAAATAATTAACATTCTTCATATTCACCATTCGCAAAGGTTCGTTTAGAAAAACAGGAGAAAATTTCTGTCAGAAAAAAAGGATTTTTTTCATGGTTTGATAATTTGAACATAAGGCAGGAAAAAATGTTCTGATACATCATAGGACATGATATATAAAAGACAAGTTAGAGGAGAACCTTAACAGATCCTCATCAGAAATGTTTTTCATGTTTATATAAAAAAGGTCATTGTTATTGTTATTTGTATTATTCTGGTCGGTTTTGTGCCTGAACAGTCAGTGCTCAGTTATTTGACCTCGCAGAACTGTTAAAGGATGAAGGGTGAAAACATATGATGGAAAAATAATAGCTTCTTCTTTTAAATCGCTTTTCTGAAAAAATGCTTCAGACTCAGTGTCAGAAACCTGCACAGTAACAAGAGCATTACAGCAAAAAGGAAGCAGTACAACACACACTGAGGCTTTTCAGGCAGGATTTTAAATCCCAACGTTTCCAAATAAATCAGGCTGAAATTTTCATAAAATGAAAAACATGAAGCCTCAGTGTAAATATCAGCTGATGCAGAACATAAATGATTTTATAAGATGATTTTAACAGCCTTAAAGCTGCTCACAGTGAAAAGGACGAGGGGGGGGGGCTACTGATGCACAACAATCATTAATAAAACAAACAGATTTTATCCACCTGTGGCCTCAGGGACGTCGTTCTTTAAGAAGAAAGCTTCACGTGTTTGAGATAATGTGATGATCCACGTCTGCACCTGAGATAGAAAGTCATTTGAACTGAGATGTACCAGCCTGTGCTTACGTGTGTGTGTGTGTGTGTGTGTGTGTGTGTGTGTGTGTGTGTGTGTGTGTGTGTGTGTGTGTGTGTGTGTGTGTGTGTGTGTTTGTGTGTGTGTGTGTCTCTGTCTCTGCAGGGTGAATCCGACTCGTCTCCTCTGTGTGTTTTCCCTCTCTGCTGAGGTCGTCCTCCTGTTTGACCCCCCCCCTCGCTCCTGAACCTCCCCCGGGGGGAGTCTCTCCTGCACAGTAACTGAATGCTGACTAAATGTGTTTTTCCTTCAACTGCAGCTTCTCACATTGTCTGTGTTTTTAACCTGAACTGCTTTTAAATGTTGTTGTTGGCAGTTTAACCTTTGTTGATGCAGCGTTCCCTCTGACGTGTGTGTTTCTTAAAGGTGACGTCTGATGATTTTCTATATTTTTCTTTATTTCAACAAATGTCACAAAAAGACCAAAACCAGCAGTGAATTTATCACACACACAGACAGACACACACACATACATACGATCCTGCTCCCCCAAATACTCACTACAGCACCAAATATGGATTAATCCGCTGCTGAAAATAGTCCCCAACAAAAGCTCTGTTTCCTCCTGTGTGAGAGACGTTTGCTGAAACCTCAGGACGTGTGGAGAGACGGAGGAACACGTTGCTGGTTTCTGTCTTGTCTTGGTATTTGTTGAAAAATATAGAATATCATTTAAAGACTTAATGTATAGAAATGTATGTATAGTAATCTCACAACAGCTTCTGGGGTTTGGGTTGTCCACGAGCAGACCTGCTGACGGTCACCATGGTAACTGCTGTAATAACCGGGGAGCCTGTTTCATTCATAGTTTGCATGAAATGCTGAAATGTGAAAATCTTTCACAGGGAACTGAAGCAGCTTTGTTTTACAGTGATCACCACACAGTTCTCTGAGTAGCATTTTAAAGAGTTTCACACATTCATGGTTTGTAGAAGTGTAACAGAGGGTTTAACGGTTTCAGCAGCAGCAGCAGAGGACAGTTACAGAGCATCTCTCAGACCTTCAGTGGCCGTTAACAGAAACCTCTAACGTATCTGAAGCACCAGAGTTCAGCCACTGACAGGAAACCTGTCATTTCCACATCACGACCCACAGCGAGTTATTTCTCAGCACAGTGTTAAATGATCCCTGTGTTTCCTGTGTTCGTTCCTTCTCAGACTATATGAAGGGCTCCCTGTCCAGCACCTGCTCCCTCAACAGTGAAAACCCCTACGCCACCATCAACGACCCCCCGGGCCTGTGCAAGCACTCGGAGAGCAGCTACGTGGAGATGAAATCGCCAGGTCACCATGATCACATGACCCACTGCTGCTCCGCCGCCATCATCACCACGACCACCACCACAACCACAGCACCCGCCAAGAACGTGTACGACATGGGTACGTTTTAAAGAGTTAGAGTGAGGTCATTTTCAGATTCTTCTGATTGGTTAAAAACCATCCAGCAGGCGTGTTCGTGTTGCGTGTGTGTGTGTGTCATCAGGCCAAAACCTTCATTTTAAAATAACGTCAAACTGAAAAAAAGCAGCAAATCTTCACACAAGCTGGAACCAGATAAAAAGACAAACTTGAATTCCTCGTCTGTCTGCGTCTCTCTCAGAGCCGACCATCAGCATCGTCCAGGGAACTGGAGGTGTGGTGGTTCCCAGTTACCCTCAGAACCCGTACGACCTGCCCAGGAACAGCCACATCCCCAGCCACTACGACCTGCTGCCCGTGCGCCCCAGCCCCTCCCACAACCACAGCCTCACCCTGCACAGCCACAGCCCCCCGCTGCCTGGCAGCCCCACCAGCTCGCTCCTCTAGACAGCACCTCCCCCCCTCCCTCCCTCTCCAGCACCCAGACTGGATGCCGGACCAGTGCTGCCAGTTCATCCAGAACCAGGAAACTGTGAACTGGGACGTAACAGGAAAAGATTCATTGTGGTTTGTGAGTGGTAAGTGCAAACTGACACTCAGAGGACAAGGACATGTTTTTGTTGGGACTTTTACTTATTTACTTATTTATTTATTTATTTATTTGTGTGCGTGTGTGTGTGTGTGTGTGAGAGAGAGTGTGTGTGTGTGTGAGAGGGAGTGTGTGTGTTGGGGGTGGGACTCTCCTCCCTGCAGTGCCCGGACCGTTGCACTGCTGTGTGATCTTTTATCACTGTATTATATCCAAACTGTTCGAGCTGTTCTTGTGCCAGTCAATACTTCATATTCGTGTTGTACTGTAAAGTCTCGCTCATCAACAGACGCGTCAGCGGAGGGAAAGCACGCGTACGTGCGCACACACACACCTTTTCTCTGGTGTGCTGCGCTCGGTCAGATGATGGAAAGCTGAAGACGTAGGAAACAGAAAAACAGAGACTGAACCGTGTAAATTTATCTGGACTGTTTCTTAAAACTGAACAGTTCGTGTGTTTGCCAAAGAGTAGACTGAGGATTTAATGGCTCTGCCGAGCGTTTACAGTGAAGGAGCACCGTACAGGTGTTATGGCTCACAGTGCAAACGACCTTGTACAGACAACTTTGGAGAAAAGGTGTCAGTTGCTCCAATATTCTCCCAACAAAAGGATTTAAAGAAATGCACAGTAACTGCATTCTGCTCAGATTTACACAACCTGGTATTTTTACACATCGTTTCTTATTTCCTGTTTACATATTTAAAGATCCGGCCGTGGATCCATATTTTCTCTCTGAAAAGTTATCTTTTTGTATGTGCTGTAGACAAAGTGGTGTATTGGATGTACACTTACTGTACGCTAGTGATTATTATAGTGATTTTCTTTCTTTGTGTCAAGCTTAAAACACATGCATGCCAAAGATTATTCAGGATATAATAGTTAGCCAGAAAAACCCTCCTAATGTCCTTTGGTGCAAATTGATAATCTGACTGTCTCAACATGGAATCGGTTTCGATCTGAAACAAGCTCTTTGGGGAGTGAACGCTGATGTGATCGGTGCAGCGAGGTCATAAAGTGGAAGCACTTCCTATAAAAAGGCCGATGACCATCAAAGGTTTCAGCTTCCTCCTCAGCTCTGATTCCACCAGAGAACCACTAGATTTTTTGTTCCCAAACACAATGAAAATGTTTCTAATCTTGTTGTGGAAACTGTTTCTTACATTAAACATGAAATGGAGCTGTAATGCTGATCATTTTCCAGTGACACAGGTCAGTTTGGTCAAAAATACGGAAAATTATATCTTTGCAAATAGCAATAACAGGACATGTTGACAATCAGATGTAAACAGCTTTGTTTTCCCACAGATTTGACTCCACACTTTTGTTCCATTTGCTCTAACTTTATCTTGCTTGTATGTCTTTTCTCCATCTTTAGTCCAGACAGCAGTTTTTTTTCCAGCCCTGAACTAAATAAAGTTGTCATAGCTCAGGTGAGTGGTGTGGTGTCTTGTTGCACAGCAGATGTTGTTTATCATTAATAATTGTCATAATAACTTACTAATCATAACAGCATTCAAACAGCTGTGGTCACTGGGTGAAACAGAGACATACACTCGTGTGTCATCAGCGTAAGAGTGAACATGATGACTCGTGTTTCCCAGAGACAGAAGTGAAAAGGCCCTGAATGTTTCCACGAGAAAATCCATGATCAATACGAAGTGACTGTGATAGAACACTGTGCAGATGCATTAACAAATGTGTCACTGATCTGTTGGAACCAGAGCTAAGATACTAGGACCAACACACGACTATGAAAATATATATTAATGATTATAATGTCCAGGTTCTGTTGAACCCGTATCCTCATTGACGCAACGCAGCTCAGCAACACCACAAACTCTTTACCTCAACATATGAAAAATGTTTTCAGTTCCGTCACGCAACTAAATCATTTCAGCGACTAACAGATGAAATGTCTCAGCTCTAATCTCAACGACTGGAAAACTGGCAGAGATTCAAAGTAAATTTTCATTTATTGTTGGGAAAGTTTTGTTTAACTTTTTTTTTTTTTTTAACTTACAACTAACTTTAATTAAATAACTAATTAAAACGTCTGCTAATTGAACAGGTAACTATAATTATTGCCACATTACACAGTCGTTTCCAACAACAGGCCTAAGTATTTATAGTTAGCGATCAGTTCCTTACTAGCAAACTATAGGACCCATAAAAACATCACAAGTAAGATATAAGATCATTTAAAGGTTTATGACTGGTGCGCTTTATTAAGATGAACTGATAACTTAAGATATAGACACAATTGTACAATTTATCAATCTGTACAAAACATAAAACCATTCATTTTGACCCCCCCTCACATTTAACCCTCCAGGTTCATTGAAATGACATCATTTCACTCTTACATGTTTACACTGGAATTACAGTCAGTTACAGAATTCAATATAGTAAAAAAAAAAAAAAAAAAATCAAAACACTTCTTAAAAAACAGAACGATGGAGGTACATGAAACAGGATCGGAAATCATATTTTCAGAAGAAAGGAATCACTTCGTCCACAGATTGCCAGCTCGTGAGTCTGGAGAGGCTCGGCTGGCGGCGCCGTCTGTTCGAGGAAACGCCATTGGCACTGCCAGCCGGGCTCACACACACTCCAGAGCTACCGATCTACCCTCTGCCTCTACACACACACACACACATACATGCACACCAGGTTCAGGCGTTGTACATGTCTGCTAACACCATCACACATCGACACGGCTATAACCTGGGAATTCAACAGAGCACACTCTCAGGAGTTTTAGCAAGTAGGTTGTTAACGAGGCAGGTGTCAGTTAACAGACTGGACTGGACACAGCTATTAGCTTGTTAAGCACGCCGTCCGAGCTAGCCAGGCCTAACTCTCAGCAGATTTCATGGACAGTAATGACAATGTTAGCTACATAAGGCGTTACGACATGGAGTTGCAGTCGTACAGAAAGCCATGCATTGTGTTGAAGTCAGAGGCAGCTCGGTGTACGTTAGGCTTTATGTGACAGGGACAACATGGCTGTCTGTCTCCTCCAGGGACAGACAAAGCTCGGTTACTGGTTAGAGGAGGAGGCGATGTGACGGCGAGTTGTTGGCAGGTGAATGAGAGGCGTTTGTTTCGGACAGGTACGTGTGGTGAAGGAGGCACTGTGACCGGAAGTTAGCGAGAATGTGGCCGAATCCCTCGAGTTTTCCCTTGATCCCTCCATCAAACCTCTGTCTGTTGGAGCAGGGAGGACTGAAGGAAAGACCTTTGAGACTCAGCCTATGTTTGATTGGATTTTGGATTTTGAACAGTGACAGAAGAGGTCCAGATTCTCCATGTGCAGGACAAAGCATGTTTACTACATCAGCTATAAAGATTCAGTGCAAGGTTTTGACAATTTTACGCTCCTGAAATTCAACCTAGCCAGTGACGTTTTCTATTTCCTGCCTGCTCAGTGCTTCATAACTACACTTCTGTGGTTACATGCAAACCATTACTTGCTAGACTACAGGAGATTTTTAATTATAATATTAGTGAGTATCATAGGAATGTCATACGAGAATACTTTCACTGTTTTTTTTTTTTTTAAAATTCCTTCATTAGCTATAGAAGTGCACTAAGACAAAAATCCGAACAGCCGTGTGCTAGTTTCTGCATAGTTGTAGTCAAATATGTCAAAAAAAAGAATGCATACCATTTTCCTAATGTTGGAGCAGGAAAGCCCGATGGACGAACACGTCTTTCGATCAGCATGAGCATCTCCGTACGATGCCACACTGAGATTTAAAGAAGGACAACACGAATGTACAGGAGCTGCGTTCAGCTTAAAGTTACTCGCCCTTTAGACAATGATAGTGTTCCACACACATGCAGCACAGCAGAGTGCCATCTTTTAAAGACATGCAAAGCTGGTCCACACCTGCCACCCGCTGTAACCGCGGTGACAACATCGCTCACGAGGCTGCGTGCCGCATGCTAAGCTCACACTCTGGCGCCTGGCGAATGCAAAAGATTCTATGTTTCACTACCGTCATATTCACAGCAATCAGATCACATGGCCTGACACTACCGGAGCACACGCATCTACACTGTGCTCCGTACATCCAAAACAGTACATTGCACTAAAGAGGAGAGGGGGGTGCCTAAAATGACAGGAGAAGCTTGTATATAGGAATACACTTCAGAGCAACTTCGATGTGCTTTAAATTCATATATACCTTAGAGTAGATATATGATACAAGACAGAGAAAGATCATAAAAAAGTGGAGAAATCAACAGGAGCACAGAGTATGAAGAAAAGAGAGGAAAACAAATCACATTCATATATTAAGACATTTCTGTGACATGTCAGCGCATCTACAGTAATGAAATCTAAAGTGATATGAAATGCCTGCTGCCTGCTGTCCTGCAGAAACCTAAAGACAGGGGCTCTGCCTGGGGGGCCACCCCACGCGGTGACTTCTTCTTATACTGGGATATATTTACCTAGGGCAAGGGGGGGAGGTGGGGGTTGGGTGGGGGAGGTAGGTACAGGTAGGTGCAGAGTTCGGGTCACAGCCCTGAAGCTGTGGCTCGTCCCTCACACACCACGCAGTACACAGAGGCAGTCTATTTTCTGAGGAGAGGGGCTGAGGAGTTGTGAGCCGGGGACAGTCGGGAGCCGGGTAGAGGGGGAGGCAGGAGGGGGGAGGTGTGGACTGTGGGAGAGGGGGGGGGGGGGGGGGAGGTAGCAGCAGATCCGTGGCTGGGCTAGATGTTCTGACAGCACTGCATCTTTGGTTTGTTCTCAGTGGGCTGCACCTGGATGTTGACCACGTTGTTACTGGGGGACATGTCGCTCTCCTGACGCTCTGACATCTGCTTCTGGGAGACAATACGGTAGATCTCTGATGGGAGAGGGGGGAGGGAGAGGGGGGAGGAGAAGGTTACGGCCTGTTTACAGCGCACTAACAGCATAATAACGTTATCTTTTAATTTGACTCTTTTGACCACGGGCACAAAACACATAAACCAGGATTAACTTTGCAGTCGGTCGTCTCACTCATGAGAACGAGAAGTTTGCCACTCCTAAAAAGATAAGCCTCTCACAGCACATTACGTAATACAGTGAACCCAGTGCATCTGTGTTTCTATCTCCCAGCAACGTTAGCTCACCGGACACCTGCTTTCCCTCTCGCTGTAACCTCCCTCAGCTCCGAGCACTGATAAGTTCATTTAACAACTAATCAGCTGTTTATCATTTCCTCAATAAATGTAAAGTCTGTCGGCTGCATAAACTGTTACTCAGTGTAAAAGTCCAGGGAGAGGTTAGTGTGGTAGGTCAGGGGCCCAGCAGCCACAGTACAGACCTGTGAGAATGGTCTGGAAGGCCGTCTCAACGTTGGTGGAGTCCAGAGCCGACGTCTCCAGGAAAGACAAACCGTTCTTCTCTGCAGGGCAAAGTTTAGCCACAGGCCACGTTAACCATATATCAACACCAGAACCAACCACAGTTACAGAGTCACACAACAACTGAGAAACACATTAGTACCATTATAATCACATTTCTGTTTCATTCTGATGTTGTGACGTTTTTTTAATTCTAACCTTTATTTTTTCAGAAATGCCTCTTTAAAAAAAAAAAAGTCTTACCAGCAAAAGCCCGGGCCTCGTCGGTGGGAACGGCCCGGAGGTGGCGCAGGTCGCTCTTGTTGCCCACCAGCATGATGACGATGTTGCTGTCAGCGTGATCCCTCAGCTCCTTCAGCCAACGCTCCACGTTCTCGTAAGTTAGATGCTTGGCGATGTCGTAGACCAGGAGCGCCCCCACCGCCCCGCGGTAGTACCTGCAGCAGAACCACGTGCACAGCCACAGTCAGTGTGTGATACTGGTCCAGCTGATCCAGTGTTTCACCTGAAACACAGGCAGCTTGGAAAACAGCTCTGAGGCTTCTTAGAGCATTTAGAGTAAAATTTGTGTGTGCACGTGTGTGTGCGCGCGCCAGTGTCACTACCACCTTCATGTTTTGCCTGACAAAACAGGGCTGCTGGGGCCACGTACAGCTGTGAGTGTTCCTTAAACAGGACTTCAGACTACAACCAGCTTTTTGAGAGTGTTTGAATTAAATCTTTATCATTAGGCTGTTGTGCTGACCCTCCAGCTCGGGCCCGGTGTTAATCACTGTGGTGGAAAGTAGTTTTTCTTCTTCACGGGCTCCGTCGGCCTCTATCTACCAACGTGCAAATCCATACATGTACCTGTTCCAAAGGTGAAGCCATTTAAAGCTGATTATTTTAAAAAATAAAATGAGGAGGAGGAGGAGGAGGAGGAGGAGACTGGCGGAGAGTGGTCAGACTCTGCTGACCTGCTCTTCGATACTCACGCTGATGTGATGGCACGGTAGCGCTCCTGTCCAGCCGTGTCCCAGATCTGGGCCTTCACCGTCTTGCCGTCCACCTGGATGCTGCGCGTGGCAAACTCGACTCCGATGGTGCTCTTACTCTCCAGGTTGAACTCGTTGCGGGTGAAACGCGACAGCAGGTTACTCTTTCCCACGCCCGAGTCGCCGATAAGGACCACTGAAACGCACCAAGGAGAAAACACTGTTTAATACAACCTGTTAGAAAGTGCACAGCATGTGAACAGATTCACCTGCTTGTTATTATACTGCATCCTCTGTATTACACAGTATTCACATGTTCTGATCTCTATCCTGCTCATTAACCATATCCCACATATTTACAACATGCCAGGTGTAAACTGATTATCCTTGGGGTTTGGACTGTCGGTCGCACATGAGAGGTAAAGTGAAGACGTGACAGTGACGAGCAGTCTGACACAGGTGAGTATCTTCTTCCCTCTGTGTGTCACCGTCACCTCCACTGCAAGTTAACACTGTCTGATTATCCTCTCACTGCTTATTTGTTATTATTAATCTATTATGATGATGAATAACTATTAACCACAACTCGTGTCGTGTCATCCTCAGATGATCTGATTTGTCTGACCCACAGTAAAAAAAAAAAAAACAAAGATACTCAGTTTACTGTGAAATAAAACTGAGAAAAGCAGCAAATCCTGGACAGTGTTTGGCATTTATTCGCTCCCCATCATGATTAATCGACTTTTCATCATTTCAGCTCCACGCATACTCTGCACGGCTTTGACATGGATTTATCGGTTTGTTTGTATAAGGTCAGTTTGAACACCATTGATATTTAGTGTGTTATTCTGTATGTAAAGGTGTAAAGAACAGCCAGAACACACAACCACTGTTAAATATTAATATAAACAAAATCTAAAACTTGTCATAACATTACAACAAATAAAACATTTATCTAACAGAAGAATAAATAGATTTATTTCTACCTGCTAATCTTCTCAATACCGTCGAGATAATGATGTTATTCTGCAGAGGTTTTAACTTATTAATATTTAGACAGTTTGCTTTGTTCAGGACGTTTTCTCTGACCTTACTGTTTACCTAACCGAGCTGTGCCCGGCGCAGGTTTTTATTTAGAAAACCAGCTAACACTTAGCCTAGCCAGTTAGCAGCATGAACAGGACCTCACGAAGATAATGTGATAACGGGGAACGTTAGGTGTGTCCGACGTGAAGCTGGTCCGCGCCCACCGATCGCAGCTAACAGCGGCTAACCGCTAACAGCTAACGTTCAAGACGCCCTGTCGATTAACGATAACGACCGTAAACCGACGAATAAACGAGTCTTCCTATACGCGGGGCTTAGAAAATTGTCTTACTGTGTCGTGTACGTTAATTACGGTAGTTGACATGTCTCAGACAGCTCACCGAAGAGCGATCAGAACACAAAGGTTGGCGGTGGCTAAGTTAGCGAGGCAGTCAGTCAGCTGGCCTGGTTAGCCTCTCAGCTAACAGAGCAGCAGTGCTCCAAGAAGGAGAAAAGGTTTGGTTTTACCTTTGAACAAATAGTCATATTCGTCATCTCTAGTGCCCATCGTCTTATTGTGAAATGGTTAGTCCGAGATTTGATTGGTTTTAAAGGAAAGAAGGCGATCAGCTGTATTTTACACTTTCAACGGGAATCTGTTTGGAAGCCGTACTTCCGTAACTTCTTCTTCTTCTTCCCAGGCAGCTTCAGGTTGGTACACAAAGAGGACTCCGACACCCACTGGTCACAGGAAGGAACTGACCAACGCTTTTCGTAGTACAAGTGTCTGTCACTGAACAGGCAAAGAAATGGAAAAGACCAAGGAGACACACAAAGAGACACAAAATGACCACAAAGAGACACAAAACGACACAAAATGACCACAAAGAGACACAAAACAACACAAAATGACCACAAAACGACATAAAATGACCACAAAGAGACACAAAACGACACAAAATGACCACAAAGAGACACAAAATGACCACAAAGAGACACAAAATGACCACAAAGAGACACAAAACGACACAAAATGACCACAAAGAGACACAAAACAACACAAAATGACCACAAAGAGACACAAAATGACCACAAAGAGACACAAAACGACACAAAATGACCACAAAGAGACACAAAACGACACAAAATGACCACAAAGAGACACAAAATGACCACAAAGAGACACAAAACGACATAAAATGACCACAAAGAGACACAAAATGACCACAAAGAGACACAAAACGACACAAAATGACCACAAAGAGACACAAAATGACCACAGTCACACAAAATGACTACAAATGATTTTATTGTTTGCTAAAATCCTGAGATGCAAAACATGTGAGGGAAATGACCAGAATATACTAAAATGACAACTGCTGCTGAATTTATAGACACATGAATTCTACACATTCATACTTAATAAAATACTATGATAAAAGTTTATATTTTTAATACTCATTTCATTTCTGTCTTAATGAAACTAAATATGAAACATGCTGAGTCCTTTGTGACATTTATTTCTTCTTGTAATCAGGGAGGAATTTCTTCCATTTCATATTCTGCAAACAAAAAATGAGAAAAGTCATTATATTAGATATTTCTGCTCCCAACATCAACAACTCCGGTCTCTGTTTCTGACTTACATTTTTCCCCCAGGTGGATTTGGACTTCTTGGTCTTCATGTCATCCAGCGACTCATAAGTGTTGCCTTGGACCGCGTTGGCCTCCCCGGGGATCTGCTCGTAGGTGTCATCCGGTAAACCAGCAGGCGTTGGCCTCTGGGGGACCTCAGCGTACATACCATCTCCCTGCTGAGCTGAACTCCCTCCAGGCACCTCAGAGGTCTGGTACAAGGGGTTGGATCTCAGCATTTCCAGATCATCGCTCTGCTGCTCGGACCTGGAGATGCTCGGCCTCTGAGCCCCGGGACCGTGGAGGGAGTAGGTGTGACAGGTGACCCTCTTCAGGGGAGTGGGTGAGTAAGATGTTGTGAAGGAGGGACTACTGAGCCGATTAGAGTACTCCTCCTCCTCCATGTTGTTGTTGTCCAGTTGTGGCAGAGATTTACTCCTGCTCTCCACCTGTGTCAGCTCAGAGTATGTGGTACCTGCTGGACAAAGATTTTCAGGGTAGCTTGTGTCAGTGCTGTTAAACGAGTCTCTGTCTGTCTTTAGCACTGGGGCTGTGTTTCCTTGCAGTCTCTCTGATCTGTTTGAGTCAGTCTGGGTTTCACTGGAATATGATGATGACTCAGGCAAAGATCCGCTCAGGGAGAAGCCCAGAGGAATTCCTCTTTTTGGTACTGGAGGTACACCCTGAAAAACACGGAAACAAAACGCAGAGAATATGAATAATATAAAACAATCTCATTCCAAAGTCTGTTAGTGGAGACAATGAAGACTTTGTACTACTATTTTCACAGGTGCAGCCACACTCCCCAACACCTGGAAACACACTTTGATGAGGAAAATCTCTTAACTCTAACTTAATATTTTGATGGGCAGATACAGAAAAGTGTGCTCACATGCAGCACAGTTATCAAGCAAGCTTTTGTCTTGTTGAGAATCATAACGGGTCAGTTCTGATGTCTGTCATACCTGTGAGAGGGACATTGCGTCTACAGACACCGTTCCCGTCAGTTTCCTGCTTTTGGATTTAGGTGGCAGCGCGGGCGGCTGAACTGCTGGAGGGTCATTTTCCTGCCGAAGCCTTTGATTGTTGCCAGGGTCGCTGTGATGATCTTTTTTCTGGTCCCACAGAGTCCGCAGAGCTTGGACACTCACCCCAGACTTCCCATTGGATTTGCAATTCACCACGTCATACAGTTCACCTGCGTTTTCCTGAAAACAGCGAGCTGTGTCACCATTGTCTCTTTATGGCCCTTTACAAGCCCATGTGGCTTCAACAAGAAAAACAAGTGAGACATGTAAATGAGGCATATGATCGCAGGCACCAGTCAAATTTACGCAGTGGTGTAGCAGTTACAGCCTTTCAGAGTTAGAAACCGTGGTGTCAGCTGTTAGTGTCAGACACTGCTGATGCAACCTGTTATAACTAAAGCGTACTGTTATCAAAATTACAGGCAAAACGGCTCTCACATGTTAAAGGATGGACAAGGGATTTAAAAAATCCCATCACAGCATCAGGTTTAGTCTTTGTATCAGATGCAGACATGCTAGCTGCCCTGTGAGGCTGTGCTTAGGCTCAGCAGTAAACTGAGCTGAATGCTAATGTCAGCATGCTAACACGCACACAGTGACAATCTTAGCATGCTGATGTTTAGGCAGGTATAATGTTCAGCGTCTTTGTTTAGTGTGTCAGCATGCTTACATTTGCTAACCAGTGCTAAAAATAAGCGCACACAGCCGAGGCTGATGGGAACATCCTGAACCAAAGTTTTGGACAAACTGCAGGACGAGTCGGGGGGACAGCAAACTCAGTAGGTGTGAATGTTTCCACCACAGTTCATGGTAAACCAACATTTTAAACTTAGTCTTTGGTATGTGATGGAGTACATGGTTATGAAGAACATCTGTTACAGCTGCTGCATCTTATTAAAGCCTATAACTTTAACTCTGTGCTCCACACTCACGGACACAGGTTCAGGGGCCGGAGGGCCCGGCAACCGGAGGCTCTGTGTGAAGTGACTGTGAATAGTACTTGCTTGAAAGTCATAGAGTTCAGTTAAAAGACACAAAACAACCACAAAAAGACACAGAAAACAACTGCAAATGACCCAAAGAAAACCTTTTACCTGTCTGTCCCCAGGGGCCCTCTTATCTCCATATTTTCACAGTTTCAGTGACACTACATTTCAAACGATGGATCAGTATATGAGTTAATCAAACTTCCTGTGGCCTCTCCTCACCTCGTGACAGCTGGAGGTCAGGTATTCTCCAAAGGGCTGGATGGGGCTGACCCTGAAGTGCTCTATCAGCTCGGTGAGACTGTCGTAGGTCTGACAGTCTCCTGATATGACAAACTGCCCATCTTGGTTCTGGGTGATGACAAAATGGCGGCACCTGTCGTGGCCCCTTTGGAGGAGAAGGCATGGGCAGTGAGATGAATCAGAAAGGCAGTTAAGGAACAGTTTAACAACATCCTGCTGACTTGGTTTGCCTCACTTGTAGGACAGGATGTAGCCAATGGCTTTATCGCTGAGGCGAATGAGAAAACAGCCCAGAGCTTTATCTCTCAGTAGATCTTCCGCGTCCCTGCGGCGCAGAGAGAGACAGAACCAATTAAACAGACTTACAGGCAAATTAGATTTAAAAATAACACTGCTATCTCATGAAACCTCAGCCCGGCTCATATCTCTCTTTTATTCAGGCTCACACACATCACTCTGAGAGAATAGCGATGTACTGACATCATAGCCATTCCTGTTCAGCCGAGGACCATTAATCCTGTCAAATACATTGATTTTTCAGTGTGCAAACACAGCCTCTATTATTGGAAGCAAGTTGAGTATCTCTTACAGATGAAAAATCTGAGTCTTAAGAAATAAAACACACCTTAACTCAGTTCAGTCCACTTATCTGTCCCTGGCATTACTGAGACCCTGTCTCTCTTTTTTTCTTCTCTACAGCTGAGCTTGTCACAGATAAACATTTAATTGGTTTCATCACAAAAGTTAAATAAGAAGTCAACACACAGGTCAATGCATGAAGTGCCATTTGTGGCCACACTGGCCATCCTTCCACAAAAGTGGCACAGCTTTAATGCAAAGCTGCCCGTTACATTTTAAAGTTTCTCAGTATTTAAAATATTTAACTTAACCTGAGCTGTTGCCAGGTTTTGTTTAAAACTGAGGAGCACGTGATATCAGTGGTAGAGGAAGAATTCAGATCTGTTACTTTGAGTAAAATTAGAAATACTGCGACATAAAAACACCCCATCACGACTACATGTACTTCACTGAACATTTTGGTAATATTTTGTTAGTATTCAAAATGAACCATATCCCCTTTGAGTATTGTGCTATTAGATATCGGATCATTATTATTATTATTGTTGATGCATTAATGTGCAAGCAGCATTTTTCTGTGGCAGTTGGTCAAACAGACATGGGAAAAACACAGTCCTGTACTAAGACTATGTTGCTTACTTTCTCGCAGCAAAGCCTTGAAACCAGTTTGGGAAGTTTCCATTGTTGAGGATGATCGCTGCCTGTGTCTCAGTGAACCACCTCAGCACCAGCTCCTTCAGGCCTCCCTCTGATGTCTCCGTCTGCAGGTCAACACCTAACTTCTTCTCCATCCTCACACGTTCGTCAGGAGCTGACAGAACAGCTGCTGTACATGCTCTCTGCTCGGACGGAGTTTAACTCTCAGACGGAAGCTGCGGAGCCTCATTTGACTGTTTCTCTGGGCGTCTCTCTCATCTGAATAGTGGTATTGTTTCAGTTTATCTACCAGTGACTCTTCTACCTCCCATTGGGCTGCCAGCTTTATTTTACTATCTGTGTTCCTTGTCCCAGATTGAACTTTAATAGCTTGGTCACAGAGTAAATGTTTCATTTAGTTTGCCTTTATTGTGGTGTGATATAAACACTCCTTCATGTGCTTGATTATGTGAACATAAAGAGGAGCAGGGACATGGATATTTATGTCAGTGCTAGAGTGTATTTGTATTGATCATAATGTGGGGTCAAATATCTGATCACGCCTCCCACTTGGGGACAAACAGCTCATCTCAGCATGGTGACCCATTGAAACACGAGGGTAAGATGTGGGCAAAAATTTAATTTGCTCAAAGGGACAACTGCCACCCTCAGGCTGGCGTGAGAGGAAAAGTTAGAGGATCACCAACATTTTTAGGAATCATGCTCTTGGGAACATGAATGTCAGAACCAATGCATCCAATAGCTGTCTCTGCCTTGATTAAAATTGAAGAGGTCCATTCTCTCGGGAGCGTGAATGTTCTCAGTAAATTTCAGGGTCTGCACCTAAACAAAAGTAATTTATTGAAATAAATTAAAATATTTTTTTTAATTGATCTGCATTATTTAAACAACAACTGAATTTAAAAGCATTTGTTTTCACAATTGACAGCTGGTTGGAGCGCGCGAGACAACAGGTGACATAGTTGCAAGCGCGAGCAGAGCAGATGGTCGAGCAAGAGACAGCGCGCGCGCGCGCAGCACACAGCTGTTAAACTGAACGCGCTGACGCCAAACCTCGTTTATAATATTGCAAAGTAAACGTTTATTTAACATATCTGCAAAAGCACACGCGTGATTTAACACCTTTAACGTTGTTGTCTTGGTTGTCACGTTTTAGTTTTCAATTCGGCGTTAAATGAATACACCTAAAATGAATATTTTTAAAAATTTCACAATTTGTATCACGTACGGCTGAACAAATGAGAAACTAAAGCTGACAGTGTGCTCTGCACGGCCCGTTGTTGTCATTCAGCTGCTCTCATTCGGCCTCGGTGGAACATCACAGCATTAGGTTTAAAATCTACTTGGCAACGTGCAATGTCACGTTAAATTAGTAGTTTTCTGAATGAAGTTCTGCATGTCGCTCTCCTCTTGCTGTAGAAAGGAATGTGTTGGGACACTGCAGATCTCCCGTGGTCTGTACACAACACAGAGACATTGCAGGACAGGAGGAGGACATGGTGCCACGGTCTGGAGCTGAAGTTGAATCGCGGATTTTTATCTCGGTAAAATGCCTCTTCATTCATCTTGTGGTGTGTTATTTATGGTCGGTGACATTTATAATAACGCAGTTTCATACTTTGGGTGTTCATTTGGCGACAGGTCAAGGCAACAGCAATGACATTTTCAATCATCATCTTCATTGTCATGTCTCAGTTATGTTATTAAAAGTTGTGAAAACTTTTGGCTGATTAAATAACTGTGATCTGTTATTACAGAGATGAAAACTGAAGGATCATCCTGACCACAGACATCAGAGGGGACTGCAGCCATGGACATATTCAAACAGCAGAGAGTGGAGGACTTCTATGAAATCGGCGAAGAGCTGGGAAGGTACAGACATGCATGCATTATCTCTACTCAATGTTGAATAAGTGCATTAAAGTGCATAGTTTTAGTGTGTGTTTCATTTAATGTTATGAATAATGACGGGATGTTTTATGTAAATCAGAGTCCAATGGTGTGAATGAGGACACTTTCATACAGGTCAGGACATAACCTACCCTGAATCTGATCATTTGCTTCATTACAAAAACAACAAAATGCATTAGACAGATTAGTTTGTTATTGTACTGTTGGAACAGCAAATCGCACATGAGAATCACAAAACACCACAAGGACACGCAAGGAGGTGGAAGAGAAAAGGGAGGAAGGCAATATGGGAATCTATCTTGTATCTTTTATCTTGTTTCGTTAAAGAACTTATATACAAGAGAATCATTTGGCTTTTCTTCACGTAACAGCCATATTATCTCTGTATTGTCCTTAATCAGGGGCAGTGTGTCAAACATCAGGAAACAATTTTGACCATCATAAAGAAAAACTCAATGAATTTTTTGTAAAAACAAATTTGAACACCTCCTCGACATCTTTAAACTGCGACAAAGCTTCTCCTTTTTTGATTAGAGCAAAATATAAAGTAAATTTTCTGTAAATTGTTGATTGCACAGAAATATTTAAACGAGAAAAAAGAAAAATAAACTGACACGTATTTTAGGCCTAGATTTGCTGCTGTGCATGTTCAGGCGCAGACAACTGCTACGCCTGTCGAGCTGCTTTTTAAAGGAGTCTTCTATCTTTAGCTGAGGCTAAATCTGCTCTCAGGCCGGCTGCACACGAGGAAGTAGAGTGTTAGCTTACAAACTCCAAGTAAACCAGAAAAAAACACAGATGCAGCTGTACCATCGCGTCACGTCTGAACACTGAATAATTATCCACATCAAACCCAGAAAAGTGTTGGCTTGCATTGCGTGAGTGTGAGTTTCTGTGAGCGGCAAGCTTATCATGTTTGTGCAACACTATAAATAGACAGAAGTGGTGGGAACTTTAATCACAAGCGCACCACAGCACAGGTTACTGTGGGGTGCACAGTGTTCAGTGAGCAATAACTCAGTAGGGTATTTGTATCTTTGTCCGTCAGAGGACATGCTTTCAGTTTCCATCAGAATGGATTAGTGCTGCAGCAGCTGAGGCTTTTCAGAGTCAGAGGATTGATTGAAGCTCCCTCCTCAGGCCAGTGTGTGCGCAGGACTCCTTTGGTTTTCTGCTTCTTTTTTTTTCCTTTACAATCTTCTCAAATGTGTGAATGTTTTTCTTTGTCTTGCAGTGATAGTAAACTGAATATTTTGGGTTTGGGAGTGTTGGTTGGACTAAATAAGACATTTGATGACATCATCCTGGGCTCTAGGAAATTGTGTTTGCATTTTTCTCTGCTTTCTGATGTTAAACAGTTTAAACAATGATTGTTATAATAATAAAAATTTGCTAATAAGAGGTTAGCAGCAGAGGAAGATGTTAGTGATCAGACTCTGGTTTGAGTAACGCTGGCCCATTGAACAAACATAAGCACAGACTGGATAAAGGAGACGATAAACATCTCGTGGTGTTCAGTCTTAAACTGTGACTTCCAGCCCTGATGTGCAGGGAGGGAGTCTGGAACCTGACTGAGCTGCTATCACAGAGGTGGTCAGTGGAGTTAACTCATTGCAAATGACCATTATACAGCGCCCTCTGGTGGACAAATGATGTAACAGAGACTCTGTTTTTAAACAACCTCAACCTTGTCTTTGGCATTTCTTCTGCTTCTAGTTACTGGCTGAAATACAAGCAGATGCGATAAATCTGCAATAAGCCAATGTCAGCTGTTAAACTGGCAGCATGATTAATTAGTCTGTTTTTAAATTTAACTACCAGTAATTCATCTATTCCTCAGTGTTTGCCAGTGGCACTTTAGTCCAACCTTCTTTGCTCTCTCTGTGTCTCAGTGGGCAGTTCGCCATCGTGAAGCAATGCAGGGAGAAAAGCACGGGCCTGCAATTCGCCGCCAAGTTCATCAAGAAGCGGCAGAGCATGGCGAGCTCTCGAGGAGTGCGACGGGAGGAGATCGAGCGGGAGGTGAACATCCTGCAGCAGATTCAGCACCCCAACATCGTCACGCTGCACGACGTCTACGAGAACCGCACTGATGTGGTGCTGATCCTGGAGCTGTGAGTGACAGGAGACACGTGGGACTTTCATGTGCAACATACAAACATGGGCCGAATCTCAGTCTGTTCACTGACTCACATAATTATAAAGTTCAAAAACTCTTCGAAGAAATTCCAGGTGCTTCCAGTGGAGATTATTCAGTTTCCAATTTAGATGCACAAGAAATCTAGAATATTTTTATTTGACAGAATAATGAAGCCAACATCAGTGGAAAGGAACTGAGTTCAGTTACTCAAGTACTTTTACTTGAGTACAACTCGGTTGCTCGGTGTAGAAGTCCATATGCCCAGATCCTGTGCATGTATTTCTAAGGTTGTTTTTATCCCGTATGACCATACAAGTGCCCCTCACTACATTTCCATTACCACATACTTTATGCTGATTGTGATGCTGCAGTGTGACCCTGCACTGATGTAGTTGCAGCAGGCGGCTGGATGATAAATGTCTGTGCTGCAGGGTCTCTGGAGGCGAGCTGTTTGATTTCCTGGCGCAGAAAGAGTCTCTGAGCGAGGAAGAGGCGACTCAGTTCATCAAACAAATCCTCGAGGGGGTCAACTACCTCCACGCCAGGAAGATCGCCCACTTTGATCTCAAGGTTTGTCCAGACCAGACCAGACCAGACATGCTGCAGTCTGACCCACGTACAGTGACCTCGGTCAGTTTGACCATGACAGTTGTTGTGCTTGTGTCATGCTCCGAGTTTATTTGTCAGAATGACTCAGCACTGTTACACCACAGACCTTGTATTAGCAGAACATTTTTAATTAGGTTTGAAAATCAGACGATAAAGCAAACAGAACATGAGACATCACAGTTTGTTTTCCTGCCTCCTGAACGCACATTTATCATCTGTCCAGAAGGATGTCAACAAACAACAACAAACAAAACCTGCAAATAATGGTCTTAAGACCCGATCGACCTAATTATCATGAGGTCAAATTGGTAAATGACAAGCAGCTGTGGACCATGTGACAGGTTTTGTTTTTTACTCTTTGCTGAGAGAAAAACATGGTACGGTATGTGTTCTGTGCAGAGTTTATTTATTTTCTGATGACGTTACTTCTTCAACACGACACTGGATGAAAACAAATAGAAATTTTTGTGGCTGTTCTGGGGCTTTGGATCATGTCACATGATCCTCATCAGCCGATGGAGTTTGCCAGTTGTTATGGTGATGTTCAAATTTCCATTGTTCCGAGCACTTTAACGTCTTCTCGTCCATGTTTGTTTAAAGCCTGAGGCCAGATAACGGAAAATATAGAACACTAATTATGACAGCTTCTTTTTCAGAGAAGTGTGTTTTATTACAAAGACCCACTTAGTGTCAGTATCAGTTTTCACAGTTGTCTTCGTCTTCTCTCGCTCTGACAGATGCAGCAGGAGGAGCAGGAAGCTTTTTAGCATTTTAACACACACAGAAATTCATGCAAGGGAGATTTGTTCCACTAGGTGGAGCCATTAGCTGCAGTTATTCAGAAAAGATGAAGTGAGTCATGTTCACAGTAACTGCTGTTTGCTGTTTGCTGCTGATGGTTTTTCTTTTGGTGCACGTTTTGTTACACCTTGTGGATGCTACCTCTTTTATATTTCTTTGTGAAATGAATGTATTTTTGTCTGCATTGGTGGTTCTCACACAGTAAAATTTCCTCTCTCGCCTGCAGCCAGAGAACATAATGCTGCTCGACAAGAATGTGCCGCTGCCGAGAATCAAACTCATCGACTTTGGTTTGGCTCACAAGATTGAAGCCGGGGTTGAGTTCAAAAACATCTTTGGGACACCTGAGTTTGTTGGTATGATCAACTATTACTTTAATTTATTTTGACATTTTTTTTTAATCACTTGCCGACTTACAGTCTTTACTCCAAACCTCCCGGAGGAAGGAACTGTCACAATAAATGTTCTGAAGCAGGGACTTGAGAAATGTAAAAGTATGCAGTCAGTGTCTTGCCTCTCATCTGTTTGTGTTTTCAGCACCAGAGATTGTCAACTATGAGCCTCTGGGATTAGAAGCAGACATGTGGAGCATTGGCGTCATCACCTACATCCTGCAAGTGCAACTCGAATGACATAGTGTCACTTACAGTATGCTGTGCATTACACTGCAGCTTCCTTCAAACGGGGTGATAAACTGCTTTCCCCTTTAATGTTTCGCTGCAGGCTGAGTGGTGCCTCACCTTTCCTGGGGGAGACCAAACAGGACACCCTGGGCAACATTTCAGCCATAAATTATGAGTTTGATGAAGAGTTCTTCTGTCACACCAGTGAGCTGGCCAAGAAATTCATCAGCCAGTTGCTGGAGAAAGATAAGAAGTAAGAGCTTAAGCATAACACAGTCAGTGTCATGATCCTCAGGGCAAACTGTCAGTACAAGTTCATTTTTAATGCTTTCCAGAGTCACGTAACCACCCTGTGATTATGATAGTTAAGTAAAATCATTTGGGCATTTATTTTTCTCTCACAGGAAAAGATTAACAATTCAAGATGCTCTTAATCACCCGTGGATCAAGGTAAGATGAAAACTTCATTTTATATTCATGGACTGAGCACACATGACTTTGTCTGCATTCAGTGGCCTGAGATGAATTATAGTATATATATTTTTTACTGTTTCCATCAAAACAAGTTAAAATAAAAGACAAAATATACAAAGTAGTGAGTAAAATAAAGACAGAAATAGATTTACAGTCATGAGTTGACAGATTTAGGCCCAAACTCCACAGTCGCACCTGGAACAGATTAAACAAAACAGTAACTGAACAACAACTGCAGCAGAATAAACATGATAAATATTATAACAACCATTATGTTTATCGTCATTTTGTCAGACAGTTATTGGTAATTTCCCTCCTGCCTTATTGTGCACAAGCCCGTATTTAGCTCATAATAAAGCTGTCTGTGGTTTGCAGTGCATCTCTGGCCAAAGCCTACCTGATGCCCCAGCATGTGTCAGCTCTTCCCTCTGTGGCTCAAAGTAACTAACAATCCTTTTTTAAACTCTTTAGTCCAATGAGCACAAGGAGGAAAATAAAGCCCAAGAGCCAAAGAAACGGGAGCGGCGTCAGCTGAAGACCAAGCGGCTGAGGGAGTACACTATCAAGTCCCACTCAAGCATGCCGCCCAACAACACTTATGTAAACTTTGAGCGCTTCGCCCAGGTGTTGGAGGACATCGACCAGATGGAGAGCTCGTTCATTAGTCTGGCAACAGCCCATGACTCTCTGCAAGAAGACATTGATGCCATGGTCTCTATATACAATGAAAAGGAGGCCTGGTACAAAGAAGAGAGCGAAGGCGTGCGCCACGAGCTCTCGCAAATCCGATATGAGTTCCGTAAGGTCGAGGCCTTGAAGAGGAGCCTGCAGGACGACATGCAGGCTTTCAGCTCCAGCCTCGGTGCCATCAGCAGCCGCTACCAGGAGAGACAGAGCCACTTTGATGCTCTGCGCCTGGAGCTTAGCAACGAGCTGAAGTGGGTGCAGGAGGTGATGGGCTCATTTCCCATGGATGGAGGTGGTGGAGTTTACCCCAACTGCGCCTTCTCCACTGTCTTCAATAATGACGTGAATGAAGCCTTGAAAGAGCTGCTGAACCGTTCCTGTGGGGGAGAGCTGCTGTCGGGGATCAACCTGGACATCAGTGAAACTGGACAGCAAAGATAAAGGCCAAGTGCACAAGTGCACGTAGGTATAATTTCTGGTCTTGTTTTGTTGTGTCAGAGATAAAAAACATGTATTTTGTCTGATAGTTTAATACAAAACCATTAGAAAGTTTTTATTTGGTGCTGTGGATGTTTTCAGGTAAGCTGGATGTAATCATCATTACGCTCCTCAAACACTGTCAGACGCACAATGAACAGTTAAAAACAAGGATGCAGCAGAGACATGTTGTCTTTTCTGTTCCACCTGACAAAACCCGTCATTGTCCCATCACAGTGTTTGCCATCTACTGATAAAATCTCATATGTTTACATAACAGATTCATTTAAACAGTAAAATGTAGGCCACTCATGAGTCCACACCGGTTCATACTGATGACAGCCTCAGCTGATGTTTACACAAGCAAACAGCATAAGCTTACACAATATTGTTTGCTCGATAAATGCGTACCAGACAGTAGCAGCCGTAACATTAATGCTGCTGGTGCAGGAGAGCAGCACCGTGTTCACCTCGGCCCAGTGAACCAGTTGATGACTGGAATTCTTCCCGGAAGGAAACTGGATCAAAATCAGAGCTGCTAATAAATTAGTACTTTTCAAACGTAGCCACTAAATCCAGACCTATGTCCTAAATTGTTTAAATTGCAGAATTTAAGAAGTCCTCAATACAGCTGTAGAACTCTGTTTTGGTTCCTTGAATCAGAGTTTTTCTCATGAAAAATCAGCAGTCATGCAGAATCAGCTACATGACAGTTGTTTTCATTTTCAGTTTGTGGTGGTGAAAATGGTCCCATGATGCATTTAAAATACCATTTCAAGGTCAAGGCAAAACAAATAAGAAAACTTTCAGACAACCTGGTCCAGCTGCTGAATCATGGAGCTAACAAGTGTGCCGGCCGCGGGGCATTAGTCATGAAGGCAGTGATGAGAGGTGCTGCCTGCAGGGATCTGCTGGAACAGATCTGAGACTGTGACCGGCTGGGACGTGACCAAGTCTTCAGACCAGGAGGGGAAGCAGCACCTCCTGAAATCAACACCCGCGGAGCTGGCTTCCACACCATATGTAGATACTCACTACTATTCTGAGAGCACCAGTGTATTTATGGGATGCTCATTTTAAGAAGCAGATTGGATTAGAGTAGCACTTTTCATAACTGATACTATAACTAAATCATTTTGATAATAGACAATGGCTGTAAACCTGTCATGAGTGACAAACAGCTAAACCGTCTCCTGAACGTATTGTCAGAGAGAATCTCCTGTTATTGATGAAATTCATTCGATGTCTAACACATCACTCAAAATAATTTTTTTTCATTGGCATTTTGAACGATAGTTGAATTGTTTAAAGTCCATACCAAGCAACTGCATCAGCTTCTCAGGCGAGAGGATCTGTTGAGTCAGCCAAATACACAGTTTTTAATGTTTCCTTGGCTTCTTGTCACTGTGACAGTATTATGTTTGACTTAAAGTTAAGATTTGATTCAACTTTTTCAGTAATGCTGACAGGATCAGGCAGTTTCCTGTCTGTCACACACACTTAACTACAGTGCAAGCACTAAGATGACTGAAGCTTCTCCAGCTCTTCATTTATTCAAACTGCTGGCCCATAACAATCTCCACCTATTCCACCAAATTCATCCAAACTGTAGCTTGTGTTTGTTTATCTGAGCATGTTTTCATGTTTTCCTCCCGTCAGCCCGGCCCCGCCCCGAAAATACTTAAAAAACAAAAAAACTTCAGTGAATAGGATGTGCTTCTGAGATAAGGTGGGAGCTTCAGCTCAGGCCGGGGCTCTTCTAAGGCTGCATTACCAAGATAACCACAAAACCCTCTGTAGACTCCACTTTACGCCATATCACCACTGAATTTCTGTGAACATCACCTTAACAGGTGAAACTTTAGTATTTATGATCAGTGTAGAATCACCGCAAAATACATATTTGCTATAGTAGTATGAATATGCACACACACAAACATACACATAATATTTTAAATAATAATATTGTAATAATATGTATTAATAATATGTATTATTTTATAATATATGTATTAGATGCATTCTTTTTTAATATTCGTTTATTTATTTGTTTATTTATTTTGAATCCGTTACTGGTTTCATTGTTGTGGCTGATCGGTTAATCGGTGGAAATGGTGGAAGCATGCAGGCAGACAGGGAGGCAGGCAGACAGACAGACAGACAGGGAGGGAGGGAGGGAGGGAGGCAGACACGTCCCGACGTCACAGCCCGGGGCTGGGGCTCAGTGAGGGGCTGGGGCTGAGCAGACTGCTACCCGGAGTCATTGCAGTGGAAGGTACGGGAGAGGCGGGCGGGGACATGGAAATCCCTGCATGGCTGAGTCTCCTTTCACAGTAACGTTATCAAAGCGCACGGATATTGACTGAACTGTTCGTGTTTATGCAATGAAGCGCCGTCAGGTCCTTGTGTAAGCACAACCCAAAGAAGAGGAGGAGGAGGCCTTTTACTGGTAAGCGAGCTTTTATTCCGGCTAGCGTCAGGAAAGTGGAGCTAGCAGGCTAACCTGCTATGATACAGCAGATAAGCCAAAATACCGGCCAAATTATCTCACGTTACATGAAGTTGAGCTTGTTGGACAGGTATGCATGCTGGTATGAGCACGTAGCTCATTTATTAGCCCCCTGTCATGCCTGCATATGAGGGTGTTAGGTCTGTGTTGAGGTGTTTTATTCTTTGCTAGCTGAGTGACGTGAGGGAAGTTAGCTAACGCTAGCTAACGTAAACAGTAGCGTCAGTTGCCAGACGCCTTTCTCGGTTTATTTCAAAAAACAAACTGTCAGCAGTTGAACGCCTTGTTTGGAGCTAGAGCTAGTTAGTCTGCTGTTAACGTTAGCCGCGCAGAGTAATGTCACCTGTCGTCGTTGTTTCCCAGTTTCCTGAACGCTGTCAGTGATTTGTGTAACTGTTAGCTGCTGGCGATTAACGTTTCTAATCTGAAACAACAAGCAGGTTAGCAGCCCACTCCGCTCTCAGGCCAGCTGTGTCACAGGGCCAGCTGTCTAATTTCGTCTGCCGGTGGTTGGCCGTGAGCTAACAACCTTAGCTAGAGCCTAAATTAAGCTAGTTTTAGCATGGGCCGTGCTGGATGCTACTCGCTAATAATCCTACTGTAGCTGTATCGTTGCTTGAACAGCTGTAATTGCTGCCTTATCAGATCGGGAGAGTCTGAAGAGAGTCACTCACCTTCGCAATGAACTAGAGCAAAACAGGCACCAAGATGGGAACAGAGCTCAAAATGTCAATGCTAAACATGATATTTACTTTTACAACAGGTTGATGGACTTAGATCTGGCTGTAGTGGATGTGCAGAAACACTTAATGATTGTGTTGACCTGCAGACACTGAACCACAGATTTAAGATACTTCCAAAACCCCATTTCTCTGAGTAAGGTGTCTGACTGTGTGTACTCCCCCTCACATATTCATGGAAGCTCTTATACGTTCATGCCAGCTCCGGGTAGCTGGCAGTCACTTGTCATTTAAAACAAGCACACCTTTTCTCGCTTCACCCCAACAGTAAGAGGAATATATATAAATATAAACTCTGCACAAAATCTGAGACATTTTTGTTGATTGAAGTCTGTGATCATTTCCAAAGGGTTTTTGTCCTCGGTGGTGTTGTATTGGCTTACACTACTGTTTTGTAAGTTCCACCTTAGTTTATATACGAGATGGGGACAGATATTAGAAAAATCTGTCAACAGTGCAGTCGAACACAGCAGGAAACGTCAGCGGGAAACGTTGCTCCTCAGCTGCATTGTCCTCAGGCCCTGAAACATTTCTAGATTAGCGGTGCAAACCAGAATAAAAGACAGTGTTGGTGGTTGATTATTGTTGATGAGTTCTTTGGACCTCACTGTTAAGTGTGTGTCTCACAGATATGCTTGGTTGCTCACATACTTCATCTCAATCAACATCTCAATCTCAGTGTTCTTTGTATTTTCCTCTGATCTGACTCTAATTGACCTACCGTACTTGCTTATATCTATCATTCCCTGCAGTTTCACTCTTTGCACAGTTTTGATGGTGACATTGATTTTCAGCCTTTGCTGGTGTCATATTGTGGTAGTAACAAAGAATGAGTTAGCACATGACTAAGCACTTTACAGAACTGCTTCCACTGCTTCCATCTAAAGTCATATGAATATCCAGCAGTGTTGAATTTGTTGAGGTTGGCTCTGAGAAGAATTTTGCAAACTGGAGATTTACATGGACATAAAAATAGATTTTGCCCAGTTCATGTGTTTGATGAGATTTCTATTTTCAAGCTTGACATTAACGTTTTATATGACGTCCACTCAATGTTTTCAGGACGGATGGCTCCAGAGTGACATGCCATGGCTTTAATGATCCCCCCGGTGAAGCTCAAATGGCTGGAGCACCTAAACAGCTCATGGATCACGGAGGACAGCGAGTCGATAGCCACACGGGAGGGAGTTTCAGTGCTCTACTCAAAGCTGCTGGCCAACAAAGAGGTTGTGCTGCTGCCCCAGCAGGTGCTTTGTCTGAAGGGCCCCCAGCTTCCAGACTTTGAGCGGGAATCCCTCTCCAGCGATGAGCAGGAGCACTACCTGGATGCTCTTCTCAGCAGCCAGTTGGCCTTGGCCAAGATGGTCTGCTCTGACTCGCCCTTTGCTGCTGCACTGCGCAAACGTGTGCTGGTGCTCCAGCGCATCTTCTATGCGCTTTCCAACAAGTACCACGACAAGGGAAAGGTCAAGCAGCAGCAGCACTCACCAGAGAACAACTCCGGCTCGGCTGATCTGCACTCTGTCAGCGAGCGGGCGCGCTCCAGCACCGACGCCCTCATCGAGATGGGCGTTCGCACGGGCCTCAGCCTTCTTTTCGCTCTCTTGCGCCAGAGCTGGATGATGCCTCCTCCGCCCAGTCCCGGTGGAGGTCCTGGGGGCAACATAAACTTGTGTAATGATGTAATTCACACAGCCATCGATGTAGTTAGCTCCCTGCCACCCCTCTCTCTGGCCAACGAGAGCAAGATCCCGCCAATGGGCCTGGACTGCCTGGCCCAGGTCACCACTTTTCTGAAGGGGGTGACCATGCCAAACTCCGGGGCGGATATTTTAGGGCGACGCCTCGCCTCAGAGCTGCTGCTAGGGCTGGCCTCCCAGAGGGGTTCCCTGCGCTACTTGCTGGAGTGGATTGAGATGGCCTTGGCCGCATCAGCTGTGGTCAGCACTATGGAGCAGAACAAGGTGCTACAGAACCAAGAGGGCCTCATTGGCTATGATTGTTTCATGAACATCCTCATGCAGATGAGACGCTCTTTGGTAAGTAAACGTTAAAAATACAGGCAGATGGGAAGTTTTTTTTTTTAGTGGTTTAATAAATAAATTTTTTATAGATGCGCCTCGAACTGAGCATTAAATTAGACATTGTTCATTCAAACAGTTTTTTTTTCCTTTTGAAGTAAAGCTGTGATAGAACAGTAGAAACATCAGCCAGATGTTTTTACTTGGAGATGATCAGTAAACCAGGATCTGGATTCTGCACCAGAGTGTTGCTGAAGTGAATTCTCACAAACATAATACAGGCTGGAAATAAACACTTGATGATATAAGAATAGATGTTATATAAGTATGTGAGAGTTTTGGTTCTCTAAAATCGAGCATGTGTCGTGGCCTGCTTTGGATGGTGTCAGATTTAATAGTGCACGAGTAATTTAATGTTTCTGCACTGAGGTCTTTTACAATGGCTCCACAATGTTGAGTGTAGTGTTTACACTGTAATTGCTGTAAAGCCATTTGTGGTCTGAGCATGTATTTGTGTATGTGATTGTGTGTTTGTGTTTGTCTCAGGGCTCCTCAGCAGATCGCAGTCAGTGGCGAGAACCCACACGGACCTCCGACGGCCTGTGCTCGCTGTATGAGGCAGCGCTCTGTCTGTTTGAAGAAGTAAGAGATTAAAGTTTCACATTCAGGGTTTTGTTTCATTACATTGACCTTAATTTATGTGTAAGAGTAGCCTAAGATTATTTTAGATCCTCGTGCAAAACTGTCCGACCCGTTCCTCCTGCGTGTGTTGAAATACCTCAGAATTGCTTTGGCTGTTATCTGTCACCTGCAGGGCTAATTTTTTAAAATCATCCTACACTCCCTTAATCATGTCTTTTTATTCCAGGTATGCCGAATGGCATCAGACTACTCTCGCACCTGTGTCAGTCCGGACAGCATACAGACTGGCGAGGCGCCCATGGTGTCCGAAACCTGCGAGGTGTACGTGTGGGGCAGCAACAGCAGCCACCAGCTAGTGGAGGGTACACAGGAGAAGATCTTACAGCCCAAGCTGGCTGCCAGTTTCGCCGATGCACAAACCGTAAGAGAGAACAGTCCACACATCTGCTGCAGAGCTGTATGTTAATCATTATGTTAATCCTGTGCTTATCATAAGAAGTCGACTTTCACAGGGTTGTTTCGTGAGGTTTTGGTAAATAGGATGTTGGCTTTAAAGGGGAAAAATATATATTTTCCCTCAAGGCATGAACGATATTAATCAGCATAAAACAGGGCAGTTACGTCGACGTGGTGACGCAATTCATTCAGATTCAAATTTGACTGATTCTGCCACAGGGAAACTGCACCTGCAGATCAAAGCAGTGTGACATGCTGTATTAGAGACAGGCAGAGGCAGAGACCTGTGCTCTTCAAGACAGAGGAGGTCTTATTTCCCTCCTGCAGCGGAGGGAAATGAGATCTTTTTATATTTCTGGAGAGAAAGGAAACACAATTATGGAGATAAGAGACGGTTACACACCATATAATTCCCATTTTCCCACCTTTTTTGTACGTTGCTTTTCACAATGTTCTGATCAGATGAATAAAAGGGAAGAATCACAAACATAATTATGCAAAAAACTGAAGGAAAACTATGTGAAATAGTTGTGGGTGTGGTTATCATAGACTGTGAAATGGATGATGGGTAAAATGGCATGCTGTCTCATGATATTCTGTAGCGCCATAGCACTCACTCACTCACTCACTCACTCACTCACAGCAGGATGACAGTGATAACTTCTCCTCGTGTCTCTGCAGATTGAGGCAGGTCAGTACTGCACGTTTGTGATCTCTTCTGACGGCTCTGTTCGGGCCTGCGGGAAGGGCAGCTACGGCCGCTTGGGCCTCGGGGACTCGAACAACCAGTCGACGCTGAAGAAGCTGACCTTTGAACCCCACCGTGCCATCAAAAAGGTGTCGTCGTCCAAGGGCTCAGATGGCCACACGCTGGCCTTCACTACCGAGGGTGAGGTGTTCAGCTGGGGTGACGGTGATTATGGCAAACTGGGTCACGGGAACAGCTCAACACAGAAATACCCTAAACTTATCCAAGGGCCACTGCAGGGGAAGGTAGGGTTTCACCCAGCATTTCAATACAACTTGGTAGAATGACATGGTATTTTATACACGTGGTATACATTCCAGCTTTTCATTCTTTTCAGTCCTGTGCATTCTGCATTCTTCTTTTTCTTTTCTCTGAGTTTCTTCTGGGTGTTTAGTCCTGTGCCTCTTATTTTTAAAACAGACACAGGAAGTAGCTCTTGTCTTTTTGCTTGTGTGTTTACTGGTATTAACAAACTATGATAATGTGTGTGTCTTTTGTTCTGTGACAGGTGGTGGTTTGTGTGTCTGCTGGCTACAGACACAGTGCAGCAGTCAGTGAGGATGGAGAGCTGTACACATGGGGTGAAGGAGATTTTGGAAGATTAGGTGAGTTTCTGAACTGTTCAAACACACCTGTACTTTAACTGCGCTGATTGTTCCTGGTACCAAAACGTTTGAGCTGTGAGCAGAGGTGGACGTGAAGGTTGGAAGGTTTCTGTGGACTGTCTGTTGTACACCCTGTCCTTCCACAAAAAGACGTCTTTTCAGCTCTGATGGTTTAACCTAATAAGAAACTTCACAGTTAGCACATGACTAAGTACACGATTTCCTGCATTGATTATCTTGTGTGGGATATTTTATGCTCAGTGAATTGTCGGTTCTTGTAGTCTTGTAGAAATGGGCAGGTGTAAAGACGTTAGTGAGTTTGACATGGGACAAAAATGCTTTGACTGGGTCAGATCATCTCTGAGGGGCTGAACACGTGACACAGACAGGAATAGTAGTCAGGGGGTAAAGTAGCTGCGATGTGCTGATCCAGGGAGCGAGTGTGATGAAGCTGCTGCTTCTGTAGAGACATGATGCTCGTCAGTGCTGGGAATTAGGACAGTGGCATGTCCTGACACGTCGCTGTTGGGTGAACTTACATCGAAAACATGGTTTTGACTCTCATCAGATTCACACAAGGAAAAACTCTGTGTTCTGTCATTTCCACGTATGAACAACCGGCTTTGTTTCATTGCTTGGGAGCGCAGGTCACGGTGACAGCAACAGCCGAAACATTCCTACCCTGGTTAAAGACATCAGCAATGTGGGAGAGGTGTCCTGTGGTAGCTCCCATACCATCGCACTGTCAAAGGATGGACGGACTGTGTGGTCCTTTGGAGGAGGGGACAACGGTGTGTAAACCCTTCGCCGTGACATCACTTTGTTGTTTAACATCTATTTTGAATGTTTCAAATAACAATTAATGCCATGAATTGAATTATAATTGGAATATGAGCCGCTTCCAAAGGATGACATTTCTAAAGTTTGTGCTCACAGTGTTTGCATTTTTTTTATGCTCTGGATTTACAGTATGTTTAAATGTTTAGTTTATGTTTCTGGTCTATGTGAATGCCAAACATTTGCGTGTCAGTAGAATGTGAGAATATACTGATACTGTAAATAAATCAGTCTGAGGAAAGCCATGTGTTGTCTCGCAGGAAAACTAGGTCATGGTGATACTAACAGAGTCTACAAGCCAAAAGTAGTGGAGGCCCTGCAAGGGATGTTCATCAGAAAAGTGTGTGCAGGAAGCCAGTCGTCTCTTGCCTTAACCTCCACTGGACAGGTAGGACATCAGTCCTGTGTGATTAACCAGGATGTGGTTTGTTCTTGAACATTTGTCACGGAGAAGGAATTTCACGCAGCTGTTAATGCATTCCTGCTGACAGCTGGCTGGACATTGACAGGGATATATTTCAGGGTCAGGACTTGTTATGTAACACAGCTCTTCTTTCATTTGTTTTCTCTGTTTTTCAGGTGTATGCTTGGGGCTGTGGTGCCTGCCTGGGGTGTGGTTCTTCCGAGGCCACAGCACTCAGACCCAAACTGATCGAGGAGCTGGCTACCACCAGGGTGGTGGACATTTCTATAGGGGACAGTCACTGCCTGGCACTGTCGCATGGTATTTGTCCGCTGCTGCGTTTTTCGTGTTCTTACCCTCTTGAAGTACTTCTCTGTGGGTGGTTAACTGTTGCATGTTGAATCCACTGCCTCTGTCAGCCACAGTGTGAATGCTACTCTGCTGACACAGCAAGATTTTGTGTTTGTTGAACATGTGACAGGACTGTCGCAAGTAGCATGATGTAATAGCAAATACACTGACCAAATTTGTTTAGGCTAATATTTCACCTCTGACTCTTCAGGACGTCTCTGATACACTTAGTAAATGCACATTACACATATTCTGCCACATTATTATTTTGTGTTTTCATGTAAAGTTTGAATTATCATCACAGCCGTAATCTAATCTTCTCAACCACCATCTAGACAATGAAGTATATGCATGGGGCAACAACTCCATGGGCCAGTGTGGCCAGGGCAACTCCACAGGGCCGATCACCAAGCCCAAGAAGGTCGTCGGCCTGGACGGAGTCGCCATTCAGCAGATCTCAGCCGGCACCTCTCACAGCCTGGCCTGGACGGCCCTGCCCCGAGACAGGTCAGTCACCAGCAGAGTCAATACACAGGCTGAAGGGCAGGTAACATCAGGGGAGGGAGGGCGAAGGCGAGTGCTGATGTCACCACACTTAATGCTTAGTAGTGATTGTGTAAGAAGTCAAAGGTCAGTAACCACGTGTGAAATGTGCAGCACTGTTTCCCCCTGTGTTACCCCTGGAAGGCTCCCGGTGTCTGTGTGCTGACCTACAGTACAGACACACTCGTGTTTATTTGACTTAAGTATTTTTATACACACAGTTATTCTCATGTGTTTTTTTTTTTAAATGTATTTTTAATTGTGAGCAGTTTTTATGGTCAGAACAGATTGTCCAGATCGCTTCCATCTCTTCACCACTTCAGCACCTCTGAAACACTCGAGCAGTTGCTAACATTTGACTCACTGTGGCTCTCCAGACAAGTGGTGGCATGGCACAGACCATACTGCGTCGACCTCGAAGAAAGCACCTTTTCCCACTTGCGCTCGTTCCTTGAGCGCTACTGTGATGGCATCAACAGTGAGGTTCCTCCTCTCCCCTTCCCCTCGTCCAGGTAAATACACACAGCCGGCAAACCACCACCACTACTACTGGCATTAATGAGCAGCATGCCGACAAAGAAGGCAGGAAATCAGTGAAGGCAGATTTACAGCTATTCCTTTTTTATCCCCTGGTCTGTTTCTGGCACTGGCTTGTTTCACAGATTCTCACCAGTTCACCTTCTTTCCTCTTCATTTTTAAATTTGTGTCACAATAAATGTGCACAATTATAAACAGAACTGGAATAAAACTCCAGTAAATAATTTGAGTAATTTGTTTTATGCGTTTGCAGGGAACATCATAACTTCCTCAAGCTGTGCCTTCGGCTTTTGTCCAATCACCTGGCTCTGGCTCTGGCCGGGGGCGTGGCCACCAGTATTTTAGGTCGACAGGCCAGGCCCCTGAGGAACCTGCTCTTCAGGCTGATGGACTCCTCTGTGCCAGATGAGATTCAGGAGGTAAGAGAAAAGTAGATGCACTTTAGGTCATCGGGGAAATAGTGAGGAGCAAAGTAATGTACAGACTATTAAAAAAAATGGCAGTGAAGCTGCATGTGACCTTTTCATGTCACCTTAAAAACACCTTCCTTTCCTTTCCTTTCCTTTGGTGATTATGGTAGAGGACAGTAAGACAGTAATGTCCTGTCAACAGGTTTTTAATCTGTAGGCCTTCATCACGTCACAGGAAGCAGTGACAGAATGTGGGTGTGTGTCTGTCCCATCAGGCGGTGATTGAGACGCTGTCTGTGGGTGCGACCATGCTGCTGCCTCCACTGAGAGAGAGGATGGAGCTTCTTCACTCCTTGCTGCCTCAGGGCCCTGACAGATGGGAGAGTCTCTCCAAAGGACAGGTACCGTATGCTGCCTCATACAGAGATGTGTATTTTGAAATGTGGATTTAACATCAGCAGTTCTGAGCATATTTGCTTTGTGAACCTGTAACAGCCAATCTACAACAGTAGGGACTTGTAGGATAATAAGCAGACATAGATTGATCTAAGAAACCTTGTGCACATTTGTACAGTAGAAATGTTTTTTTCTTATCTCCTTAATTTCAGTTGCCCCTCAGATTATACAAATTAGTGCACCTAAAATGTGCATGGGCTGATCAGTGCCTAAGTCGTTGCGACTTGTAGACAGGTCATTTTTGAAAGTATGGTGTGACGCACGGTGAATGCAGCTTTGAGCTGCTTGGTTAAAGGGTCACTTTATTTGGTTGGCTGTATGGACGGTGTCTTGTTTAACAGCAAAACAAATCTTTTCTATGAAAGTCATGTAAATGTTTTTATTCGTAGTTCATGAAAAAAAATTCTAATGGAAAACAAGAAATCACAGAAATGTAATTAGCTGTTGCTGCCAACGTTTCCTCACGGACAGACTTGTTGACTGTCTGTACATTGGCCTTATTTCCCTGATAACTCTAAACAAAGACACGTGCTGACTGACCCGGTGTTGTCCTCAGTACGAACCCACAGTGCCAAAATGTTTTCCATCAAGTAGTGTTGTTTAGCTCTCTTGAAGTTTGGTGTTTTCCTCATCTGAAATGCGTGCGTCTGTAACACAGAGGATGCAGCTGGACATCATCCTGACCAGTCTTCAGGACCATACCCACGTGGCCTCGCTCCTGGGTTACAGCTCTCCGGCTGATGGCCCCGAGGTACTTTCCTCTGGTCCGGGCTTTACAGCTTCCCCTGACCCCAACTACAGCGCCACAGCGGGCCACCCTGACACCCACCTGGCTGAGATCCTGATGAAGACGCTGCTCAGGAACCTGGGCTTTTATACTGTAAGTGGGAGCTCGGAGCTCGGAGAGTGTACAGATTGCTCTTATTGATTTCAGCATGTGAGTTATTCAATAACAAACCATTATTTGTGGCATCATTATGATTCTGTGTGGACATGAGTCAGGAAGGAAGTCATCAGCAAAGTCAACATGCAGAGCACCGTCCTCACGCTCAGCCGTCTCTTCGTCTCTCTTGCTTCTCTCAGTGTTTAAGTGTTGGAGGCAGAGCATGAGTCATATATTATCCTTTGTTGTGATCACCTGCTGCCTTTTTCCCTGGCACTGCAGTGGCCTGTTTCTGTGCCTCACTCTCTACAGACGCCATTTTATTGATTGTCACACACACACAGGCTGTGTTTGAGTATGCGTGATTATGCAGGACTGAGCAGTGAATGATGATTAGACTGCAGGGCTATCTTTGGATTCATTACCTTCTGCTCTGTTTTTTTTCTTTTTCTTTCTCCTTTCTTCAGTTCTAGAGCTCTTTGCTTTCAGCAAACCCGCTGTATCTAAATAAAGAAATATCACTGAATGAAACCAGTAATTGTTTGGATGAAATTAAATTTGGGTTTTCTAATCTGGGAGACACCAGAAATCCAGATTCTAAAAGTTGGGTGTGGAACAAATCAATAATAATATTATCAAATTAGTAATTCTGCGTAAGTCGTAATGAAATTCAAATCTGATTTTCAGACTTTTGATTTCAGGTGTGAAACTATGGACCAACCATGTTCAGAGGACATGAAACAAATATTTGGTAAAGTTTGGGCATGAAAATCAGAATCATATGAATTTATTTGATAGATCTTCTGTACTTTCCATAACCACCTTTAACTCGACAGCCCAGGGGAAATCATGGCTTGCTGAAAATTGTCTGCCATGAAACACACCTTATCTGAACTCGGTGCCCTTTGGCCAAAAAACAGTTGGACCTGTCGATAAATTAACCCTGAAGATGCCTCTTTTATCTGCAATGTGTGAACCTGTACTTGTTCATATCTGGTGTGTGTGTGTGTGTGTGTGTGTGTGTGTGTCGTACAGGATCAGGCCTTTGGGGAGCTGGAGAAGAACAGTGATAAGCTGCAGCAGGGAACGTCCTCCTCGGACAGCAGCCAGCCAGCTCACCTCCACCAGCTCCTCTGCTCCCTGCAGAAGCAGCTGTTAGCATACTGCCACATTAACTCTGTCACTGAGGTACGGACACTCAGCTCACGGTGGGGAATTAAAAAGTCTCTGTGCATTTCTCTAAACATCCAGTAGGATCATGTGACTGATGCCTTCTTGTGACAGGAGTGAGATTACGACACGTTGTCTCGCTTTGGATTAAACAGCTAATTCACAGATCAGACCCATGATGTTCAGTTTGATGAAGTTATTTCACTTTAATGGCTTATCTCGTTTCAGGACTCACATGGTATTGTTAATGAGGCATAAAATTACATTAAATTGCTAATCTTAAAAGAAAATAGTCTGCAGTTTTCATTGTGACTCTTTCATAAGTTAATTCTTGACAAAACAACTTGGATTTCCTTATGTCAGTTACACATGGTGTTCTCTGATAGTGATGGTGAGTGATCAATTAAAAAAAGTCTCTTCATTGAATAAGTAATGCATAAAAACATTACGATCTCCATGTTTTTCTGCAGAACTCCAGCAGTGTGGCTTTGCTCCACAAGCATCTGCAGCTCCTGCTGCCCCACGCCACAGACATCTTCTCCCGCTCAGCCACTTTGATTAAAGAGAGTTCCTGGAATGGCAGCATACGAGAAAAGCTACAAGGTGAAGATGATCATTTTTCAATGTTTCTGGAAAAAGGCAGAAATGCCTCCTCACCTCTCTGTCCCTTGCTGTTTTACCATCTTATAACTCCCAATGATTTTCCACTTGATATTGTCGTTTCATTGTTTTTGTCACTAATGCTTTTGAATTTTTTTAAATGTAACACACTAACTTCGTCTCTGGCGTCTCCAGATGTGATCTACGTCTCAGCAGCAGGCAGCATGCTGTGCCAGATAATCAACTCTTTGCTGCTGCTTCCGGTGTCTGTGGCGAGGCCTCTGCTGAGCCACCTGCTGGACCTGCTACCTCCTCTGGACCGGCTCAACAGACTGCTGCCTGCTGCGTCCCCTCTGGAGGACCAGGAGCTGCAGTGGCCTCTTCATGGTGAGCTCGAAACAAGTAAAGCTTCACATGCATCAAATGAGTCTGAACACTAAGAAACTTATTTACTACACAATAATGGGTATGAAATGAATCCACCAAATTACATTTTTGTTGTGAGCTCTCAGTACCATATCATCAAAACAGATTTTTGGAAATCCTTATATTCCCGTGCAGTAGGATTTATGCTGTCCCACTTTTTCTGACTTTACAGGTACCTCTGACTTCGCTGAGCCAGCCTCAGGGATGTCCCTGCCACCGTCGGCGCTGTCCTGGGTGTGGCTCGTGGACCTGGAGAGGACAGTTGCCCTGCTCGTAGGCCGCTGCCTTGGTGGGATGCTACAGGGAGCTCCTACCTCTCTGGAGGAGCAGGATACTGCTTACTGGCTCAAAACACCTCTCTTCAGCAACGGCTTGGAGATGGACATCCCACAGCTAGGTAAGGAGGTGACCGATGCAACAATGGCTCCAGCTGTTGGACTGTCTCATAAGGCTCGTGTCCAGTTGACACAGAGATGGATGTGTTTCTCCCTTTGCCTTTTTATTCCATTGTTTCTTTGTTGTTTCCTCTGACTGAGATGATGAGTGTCTGTTAACTCGTCTCCTTCAGACACCTGCATCAGCTCTTTGTTGGAGGCAGCACTGTCTGGTAACGAGGAGCAGAAGCCCTTCGACTGCACCCTGCGTCCTGACCTGAGCGTCTTGGTGGATCTGGCTCTGGGTTCTTCTAAAGAACCTGCCAACAGCGTGTGGATCAACATGCAGGACTATGCCATCAGCAAAGGTTTGCCATTGGACGAGGCCCAGAGTGAATTCCATGGTCTCTGTGCTGGAGTAATTAGCCTTGAAACGTGCCTGACAGCGTACTGACTGTGCTGTGTCTTCTGTTGCAGACTGGGACAATGCGTCTCTCAGTAATGAGTCTCTGCTAGACACTGTGTCCAGGTTTGTGTTGGCAGCCTTATTGAAGCACACAGGGCTGCTGGGCCAAGCCTGTGGAGAGGGCAGGTACTGTAACATGATATATATGACATGTCAGATTAAAGGTTTCCACTCTGTTTCACATCACGTCTCAAGCATATTTCTTTTTTTCCCATCAGGTACCAACCATCGAAGTCCCTTGCCGAGGTCTATCGCAGTGTTTATAAGGTCCGAAACCGTCTGCTGGCCTGTAAGAACATGGATTTCATCCAGACCCGATCATCTTCACGTGAGAGGAGGGTGCGTAAACGAAAGTTACACACACACACACACATTTGCATCCACCTTTATTACACCATTGCTAATTATTCAGTGTCGCTCAGTTGCAGTGTTCATCAACGTTTTCTTCTCTAATCAGGCGTTTTCTCTGTAAATGGCTGCTTGGTTCATGAAACAGAAAGATTTTCACTGTCACTCACAGACGTCATTTGGTTGCACTTGGTCAGATTTCAGACAATCAGGATTCTCTGGACATGGACCCTCAGGAGCACTCGTTCACACGCACCATCGATGAGGAGGCAGAGCTGGAAGAGAGAGCCGACCGCGAGAGAGAAGAGGGCCATCAGGAACAAGACGACGAAGAGGAGGACAGGGAGCATGAAGTCATGACCGCTGGAAGTAAGCAACTGCCTGGAGTTGTATGTTTTTATGCTTTCAGTGTGCAAGTCCTCATCAGGTGTACGCTATAATTTAATACACATATTTTTCTGTAAAAATCGTTGTTCTTATCCTGCCTGTTCCTGTTCAGTCACACCTCTGCTTAACAACCAAAGTTATTCGATTGGTGAAAATGATAAATGACTCTTTTAGCTGTGAATGGTTGGTGCTATATCCGTGGATTAGATTCATCGAATGACACAGCGGTGAAATGTCCACTTGTCCAATTGTTGTGACAGAAAATCAGCCTCAGATGAATGTGACAGTGACAGGCAGGGTGTTGCTTCTGCATGAGCTTTGGTTTAAAACTTTATTACCTTACCTTATGTGGCTGCTGTTTGTCTTCTAACCCAGCGTTTTGTGTGTTTTGTGCGTGTCTGTGCATATCGCACAACGCAGAAATCTTTCAATGTTTCCTCTCAGCACGGGAGGTAGCTCGCAGTCGGGACAGAGAGCGGGCCAGCAGCAGCACAGGCCTGGGCTCCGGCTCTGTTTCCAGGAGCGGGGGAGGAGGAGGAGGAGGAGAGGAGGACGCCATTCTGTCTCAGGAGGGGAGGAGGGGCAGTACGGGTCTGCCAGAGGGCCAGGACCTGTACACAGCAGCCTGCAACTCAGTGATCCACCGCTGTGCCCTGCTGGTGCTGGGGGTGAGCCCTGTGCTGGGCGAGCTGACCAAACAGAACCAGGAGGAGGGCCAGACCCAGTCAGCTGCAGGAACGCAGGAGTGTCTGAGCTTCATGACCAGGTCAGAGCACCGGCCACTCAAACAATGTTTGTTTACAGGTAAATAATAAAAATATCCTCCTGCTGTGGGCGAGATAGTTTAAATCACTGTGTTGGATTTTCCTGATTCGTATTAAAGGGTGGTTTCACACCCACATGCTGACATGAGCACTGAATCTGCTTTGGGTCACTGTAGTTGTTTCTCTTGTCCACACTATGATGAATGGATGAATGGATCCTTCCAAAGCAAATTCACAGTAAGAGATCTGAGGTTCAGCCAAGGCTAATGTGACATGATCAGAGTCACACAAACAAAGTTTATCTTTTTAGTGCAGAATGCTCTGTTTACATGCTGAGTAGTAAAATTAAAACTGAACTGTAACCCTTTGTATTTTCTGTTGACAGCTAGTTAGATAGATTATTGAGCCATTCTCACTCACAGTGCCTGGCAGGTTTTTTGAAATGAGAATTTTGCTGATGCCATACTTCTGGAGGTCACTGAGAAAGTAATTAGATAACTTTCACTTGCCTCAACAAGTTTCATCCGAGCGTCGACCTACATTTATTCTCCACATTCCAGCCGGAGCACCGTGAACTTGACAGCGCCTGGTTACTGTTCTCTGGGCTTTTGAATCATCAGCTAATTCTTACCTTGCTCTTTTTTTATAGTATCAGACAAACTGCATTTAGAGCTTATATTGTACTGTACAGGTGTTATTTAGTGTATTCTTGGCGTTATGTAGTTCAGTCATGTTTTTAAACTGTTGCATTGCTTGTGTGGTGCGTTGGCGTTTGCAGGAGCGAGAGTCTGAGCGCAGAGAGCCGTTCGGTGCAGAGCAGCCCGAGTTACAGGCTGATGAAGTCCAGGAGTGAGTCTGATCTCTCCCAGCCCGAGTCAGACGAAGAAGGTTACTCTCTGGTAAAGCAGACATTCTCACGTACACGCACTCACTACATTTTATTTTCTCTGTTTAAAATGTGAACGCCGGGAGTTTACGGTTATGGTTTGAGTGTTAAATCGGGCTTTGTTTCTGTTTTTTTTCTCTCAGAGTGGAAGGAGAAATGTCGACCTGGATTTAGCGTTCTCTCACAAAAAAAGAGGTAAAGACCGTTTGCAGTAAATCTGTCTAAGTAAGGATGATTCAGGTTTGTCTTTGTCATCTTTCATATGTTACTCTTGTCTCTCTGTCTTTTGATTCCTGTGTGGATAGTTTATTTGCTTCTTTTGGGGCAGTTGAGCCCCAAACACAAGAGGAGCTCCAAGCAAGTAAACGATGGCATGTTTCTTCTGCTTGTTAGCTCATCCCTCCATGACTGTGATGCCCCCCATTCATCTCTCATGATGAGGGCCTTGTTTACAGCTCAGACACTTCATATTCTTCTTTCCATGTAGTGTGCTATTACATAAAAGGCAAAAACAAATCAAGAACACACAGGTGTGCTTATAACAACTCATTCTGAAGAATGTGAGTCGTCACGCTGAAGAGATTTCATGGAAATTAGCGGTTGCACCTGTAGAGAAATCATCCGTACTGATACTTAAACCTCAGTGCTTCCGGTTGTTCTATGGAAAGGCTCTGATTACCATTCCACTTCTCCTCAGTGGGTGAAAGTCAGCGCGCCCATTATAGATGGATTCATAATGGCTGATGAAGGCTTGTGCCTGCATGAAGAATCAGCATTTGGCCATTTGATGAACTGTTACAGAGTAATAATGCATTGCGCTGCATAGCTCTTAAGTGCTTAAAAGCCACATGGTCCATCCATCAGAAGAGTTATCTTGCATCTGAAAGGCTCCTCTCCCTCTCCGTCTCCAGGCCTACTGCACAGTTCGCCGGACTCCCTGGCCGAGTCTTGGTTCAGGGCCAAACTGAGCCGTCAGCGGAGCTACAGCTCGGCACACTCCTATGAAGAGTCGGACCTGGACCTGAGCCGCTCGCTGGGCATCCACGCTCTTATTGACAACATGGTCAGTTTTATCAGCGGTGATGTGGGCTTGGCTCCGGCCTTCAAGGAGCCGGAAGAAAGTATGTCCACCAGCCCACAGGCAACTATCCTGGCCATGGAGCAGCAGCAGAGCAGAGCGGAGGTGAGGGACTGTCTCTGGGGTTTTATCTGACTCTGTACTCTGGACTCTGAAATAAAAAACTTTTTTTTTTATTTTGACACCCGGGGATATGAAAATTTTATCTAATATTTATGTGATTAATCCTATAAAATCCTCTCAGAATAGAGTTGCTTAAAGGATCAGACTGGTGATATTCTATATTTTTCTTGTTGTCAGCTGATCCCCTGAAAAGACCAAACTCATTAAAGCATCAGCCTCTCTCCCAGCACTCTCACTTTCGTGCCCTGTCTGTGGTGCCAAACTACAATCCCACTGATTCCTGTTGAAGACGTAAATCCTTTAACAGGTGGTCACAAATATATACCTGTGTTTTTTTTAAACACTAAGCAGAGTACAGACTCAGCAGTTGGGTTCTGTAGTTTTTAGCAGTGGGTAGAGAAGAACACATTTGTTGAGGATTATTTTTCAGCTGTGGCTTTTGGGGGTGCTAATGAATATTTACAGCTGCGGGACGGGTTATGTGGTATTAACTCTAATAATAAACTGAAGTGCTCATATTCATTATTATGGGACCATGTCACCCAGTGCGACTGAATGGCTTATTGATGTGTTCCAGTAGTTTTTGAGCAGTGGAATGAGATTTATCAGGCTCTGATAGACACACAGCACCTGTTAGATCTGTTCAGTGTTGTTTTTAGTCTTTTCATTGCATTTTTTGACTATAAGAAAAATACAGAATATCACCAGACTTACCATTTAAACCAGAAATCTGAGATAATATGTGATGATCAAGCCAAACCAATGAGATTGTGTTTATTAGTTGATTTTGTGAGATCAGCAGCAGATTATTGGTGATTTTGCAGGCCAAAAAAAAATCAAGAGAGTAGATAATCAAAGAGTTAGATGCGTAACCCTGTTAGAATACACACCTGATTGCTGGCGTGTGTTATCTCCAGTTGCGGTTGGAGGCGCTCCACCAGATTGTGGTGTTGATCTCTGGCATGGAGGAGAAGGGCAGCCAGCCCGGGAATGCAGATCGATCCAGCAGTGCCTTCCAGTCGTCCTCCCTGCTCACCTCCGTCAGGTTGCAGTTCCTGGCTGGCTGTTTTGGCCTCGGCACTGTGGGCACCGGAGGGCTGAAGAGAGAGAGTGTGCAGCTACATCACTACCAGGTGCGGCATGAGGCTCCTAATGATTGGGTTTTGGTATTTAATACATTTTCAGCCAGTTTTCATGGCCCCAGAGTTTGTATTGGATTTGATTGGAGAAGAGAGTTATATTTACCATGTTTGCTGCCTGCGTTTTAACATATTAGTGTGTACTGTTTTTTGCAGGATGGTGTAAAAGCAGCTAAGAGGAGCCTCCAAATGGAAATCCAGACAGCTGTCCATAAGATCTACCAGCAGCTGTCTGTCACACTGGAGAGAGCACTGCAGGCAAACAAGCACCACATAGGTAACACAAACTGCTACGATATGTTCTGAGCATTAATAATCTAATATAATTTATCTTATTGTTACTAATTTCATGGAGATTCAGTTTTGCCGGCAGCCTGTGTCATGCTTCTATCTCTGCCTCGTTTCTTTCTCCACCCTAGAAGCCCAGCAACGCCTCCTGCTGGTGACTGTGTTCGCACTGAGCGTTCGCTACCAGCCCGTGGACGTCTCCCTCGCCATTTCCAGCGGGCTGCTCAACGTGCTGTCTCAGCTCTGCGGCACAGAGACCATGTTGGGGCAGCCGCTCCAGCTGCTGCAGAAACCCGGGGTGTCCCAGCTCAGCACTGCCCTGAAGGTGGCCTCCACCCGCCTGCTGCAGATACTGGCCATCAGCACGGGGTAAGAAGTTTAGGAGATTTTAAAGTAATGGAATCGAGTCGCCGTGACATGAAAGAAAAGATAATACAACGGCTAAAATAAGGATTGAACACGTCACCATTTCTCTCAGTAAATATATTTCTGAAGGTGCTGGTGACATGAAATTTTCACCAGATGTCGGTAACAACCCAAGTAATCCATACATACAAAGAAACCAAAACAGATAAGTTCAGAGAGTTGAATCCAACAGAAAATATATGAACAGAACTAAAGATTAGAGTTCATCCTGTGGAATCTTCAGGATTTGAACCTGAGCAATGCATGAGACTAATTTCTCCACACAGGCGTGTTGAAGCCGTCATTTCCAACACAGGCTTTTGTACGAAGTATTAAATAAGTTTCAGTGAGCGTGTTCAATACTTTTTCCCTGTGCCATTCCATTTTATTACACATAGTTTACTTGTTATTAAAGACATCTAGTGAACATTTCATGTCAACAGCACCTTTACAAATATATTTACTGAGAAAAATGAAGACGTGTCCGATACTTATTTCACCTGCTGTGTCGATGTCTTTCCTTGGATTTGCAGGACGTATGCTGACAAGTTGAGTCCTAAGGTGGTCCAGTCGCTGCTGGACCTGCTCTGCAGTCAGCTGAAGAACCTGCTGTCCCAGGCAGGAGTAAGTCTTCTGTCATCTGGGAGAGACCAAGAAGACAACAAACACGAGGACAGTGCAGACTCTGAAAAGAAAGACTTCAGAGGTGATAAGAGTGTGGCCGTTAATGCATTCACGTGAGCAGTGTGGTTTTTCGTCAGCAGAAGCTATGATCAAACAGATTCGCTGACATGTGAATGATGAACAGACAGTGAGTCGTACGATCAGGAAACAAGAGCCAGCTCTGTTACATAATCTGGAATGAGTGAAAGTTTTAATCTTAGGTTTGAAACTAAAATCGGTTGCTAAAATTAAACATGAATTGTTGCTTCTTGTTTAGATTCTTTAGTATTGAAATGTGACAGTATGTTAATCAACTTGCAGCATATGCAGCCTGTGACTGTGGGTGTGCACGTTGTGTTTCAGCTTTGATACGCAAGCAGCACACTGCAGAGCTGCACCTTGGAGACTTCCTGGTCTTCCTCAGGAGAGTGGTGTCCTCCAAGGCCATCCAGTCCAAGATGGCCTCCCCCAAATGGACCGAAGTGCTGCTCAACATTGCTGCACAGAAGTGCTGCTCAGGTAACCAGCTTTCATAACACAATACAGAGAAAGGTTGCGGCCGCAACTGGTAATTTACAAGACACCGGCACGGTTAAAGATACAGGGAACAGCATAACACAAAAAGCTTCCAGCTCATGTACAAAAAACAACACATCAATCCCTCAGACAACAAACGCAAAGTCACCATCTCAGTACAAACCAACATCTTAACACGTGTCGGCTGTTAATTCTAGGGGTCCCTCTGGTGGGAAACTTGAGAACTCGGCTCCTAGCCCTTCATGTTCTGGAGGCCATCCTGCCTGCCTGCGAGGCCAATATGGAGGATGACCAGATGACACAGGTTTGCCACTTACTTTGGAATATACAGCTCCTTAAAGGATATGCCTTATTTCTCTTATTGTCAGATACTCCCAATGAAAGACCAGAATTAAACAAGTTTTATGAACCTTTGTAAAAAATGAAACTATATATTTGTGAGCTTTACCTTTTCAGTAGGAACCATTGTGCTTCAGGCTTCAGGGTAAAGAGGTGGGAAAGTATTGAGTAACAGACCAAGGCGTTGTTGGTTCTTCATGGGATTTCTTGACTGTAACAAAAACAGAGGCCTAATTCCTTAATGTAACAGACAGTTTGTCTCTCTGGAAGCTAATGTTTGCTCTGTTCCAGGTTGTGGAGCGCCTCTTCTCCCTGCTGTCTGACTGCATGTGGGAAGCTCCCATTGCTCAAGCGAAGCACTCAATCCAGATAAAAGAAAAAGTCCAAGAACTCAAACTACAGGTGTGCAGCAGACCACTTCCCTTTCCGAACCCTTCCTGTGTCTTTTGTTGACTGACAGTTTCTTTGATCTATAGGGAGAGGCAGAGGAGGAGGATGAGAACCTCCCCATTCAGGAGGTGTCCTTTGACCCGGAGAAGGCTCAGTGTTGTGTGGTGGAAAATGGCCAGGGGCTGACGCATGGCAGTGGGGGCAAAGGCTACGGCCTGGCCTCCACTGGTATCTCCTCTGGATGCTACCAGTGGAAGGTACAGCACTTTTCCGCTATATCTTTATAAGTGGAACAAAAATGCTGATTTAGTCCAGTTAGACGCTGTTAGCATTGCTGTTGCAGTCCCCAGCTTTATGGTATATGCACAGACAGCATGGTGGGTTAGCACTGTGTACATAACAGGGCTGAAGTAATTGTTTCTGCCTGTTTGTAGTTTTACATCGTGAAGGAGAACAGAGGAAATGAGGGCACATGTGTTGGGGTCTCACGATGGCCTGTGCACGACTTCAACCACCGCACCACGTCAGACATGTGGCTGTACCGGGCCTACAGCGGAAACCTCTATCACAATGGAGAACAAACGCTGACACTTAGCAGCTTTACTCAGGGAGACTTCATCACCTGCGTCCTGGACATGGAGGCTAGAACCATCTCCTTTGGCAAGAACGGAGAGGTGAGAGACCGAAGCAACACACGTTCAACACGTGTTCAACACTAACAAATAACAAGCTGTGCCACCCATTATCAAATACCATCTGAAAACTCACCCGCTGCTTACAGAGAAATAATAATGATAATGAATAGTTTGTCTCTAACTTCTAACTTGTTGGTCCACAGGAGCCGAAGTTGGCCTTTGAGGACGTGGACGCCACTGAACTCTATCCCTGTGTGATGTTCTATAGCAGTAACCCAGGAGAGAAGGTCAGAGGACATAAATGTCCAGCTGTCTGAGACACAGACTTCCTCTTTCTCTGCAAAACAGCAACGTGAAGTTATTTTATCTGTGTTGGCTTTTCATGTTAGTTTATCCTTTGATGATTTCTGTGCATGAGCAGAGAATCACCAGAATATAGACAAGTGCATCCCAGAGACTCGTCAGTTACTCGGTTATTGAGATGTCTTTTCTTCAGACTTGCATTTACAGTTTTCTTTTCTCTCTTTTGGAAGAAACTCTTTAGTGTTTTGATTAAAAAAAAATCTAATTCTTCCTTTTTTTTATTGGGTTTAGTGTTGTTCCTGTTTGTTTCTCTATGTTTATGTAAGAACATTATATAAATGTATATTTTGCTCATCTTTGAATGTTTCCAGGTTAAGATCTGTGACATGCAGATGAGGGGAACACCTCGAGACCTCTTACCCGGTGACCCGGTCTGCAGCCCCATGGCCACTGTTCTGGCTGAGGCCACCACACAGCTGATCCGCATCTTACATCGCACTGACCACTGGACCCATCGGATCAACAAAACAATGATCGAACGGCTTCATAAGATAAAGACTTGCTTTAGAGAGTCAGCCAGTGCATCTGGTGGTAGTGGTGGCCAGAGACTGAAAAAGAGCCGCTCTGTGCAGAGCCGTGAAGAGCACGATGCCCAGAGAGAAAGCCAAGAAACGCCCGCGAGGACGGAGGAGGAGAGGGGACGCCACGGACGGCAGCATGGCCTGGGGGAGCTGTCGGAGCACCACCTGAGAACGCTCTGTACAGAGGTGTGGCCGGTCCTGGCGGTGATCGGGGGTGCAGACGCAGGCCTCCGCGTAGGCGGGCGATGTGTGCACAAGCAGACCGGACGCCATGCTACTCTGCTGGGTGTGGTGAAGGAAGGCAGTACCTCGGCTAAGGTGCAGTGGGACGAAGCTGAGATCACCATCAGGTACTGGGTGAAAAAGTTTTGCTGTGGCACCTTTTTGTCCATGTTCTTCTGATGCCCTCTGCATTAGCCTCTTGCTTTTTAATCACGTCTTCACCCTCCATTTTCCCTAACTCTTTTTAAGTTTCTGTTGCTGACCTGCCTTTTTGCATCATGACTCTTTCGCGTAGATGAATAAAACATTTAGCAGCCTGGTTTTGTACCATACCCACACATTCCATCTTTTTATTTGTCTTGCATGCTGTGCTCTTTCTCTCCTGCCCTTTCCCTCACTTTGTGTTTCCTTCCCTTGTCTCTTTTCACTCTCCACTCCCTCCTATTAAAGCTTCCCAACTTTCTGGTCGCCTAGTGACACTCCACTATACAACCTGGAGCCCTGCGAGCCGCTGCCCTTTGACGTGGCGCGTTTCCGTGGCCTCACCGCCTCGCTGCTGTTGGACCTCACCTACCTCACCAGCATTCATGAGGAAACTGCTGCCAAGCTCAGCGCACGACGGCACGACAAGAAGCATCGCAACGCAGCATCAGTCGGGCACGAGCCGACCACCAATGATGATAAAGCAGAAAATGAAGGACACAGCCGTAATGAACAAAGAGACGGCGTTGGAGCCTCATCTGGAGCAGCTCCAAATACCACGACCTCTGACCTGCGCGTGTCCCACAGCCTGGATGAGGTGAAAGCACACGTGGCGCCCAACTCAAAGTCAGAGAGTGAGATCTCCTCTGTGGCCGGTGGTGGGGTCGGTGGAAGTGAGACCCTTTTCACCACAGCTCCTCACACTCCTGCTGAAGGCAACAGGAAGAAGGGCCACGAGCATGGCTCCCGCAGCCACGAGCCTTCTCCTTCCTGCATCGCCACCCAGTCAGAGATCCACGCTGTGCAGCTGTCGTACCTCTACCTGGGAGCCATGAAGACCCTCAGCGCCTTGCTGAGCTGCAGCAAATATGCTGAGCTGCTGCTGATTCCCAAGGTACTGCAGCTGGCCAGGTTAACTTAGCTTAGCTTAGCATAAAGGCTTGGAACATGAGGAAACAGCTAGCCTGCCTCTGTCCGAAGGTACCGACACCTTTAAAGGGTCAGTTATTAACACGTTATATCTCATCGTTTAATCGGATTAAAAACTGATAAAAAAAAAAAAAAAAAGACAAATTGTGGTTTTACAGTTATGTTACCTTTGGAGTCCTCTTACCTTTGGACAGAGCTATGCTACCTGTTTCCGGCTGAATTATTCCCTCTAGAAAAAGTCACTGGTTTCACCTTTATACCTTGTTTTTATATGACATATTCACGACCCATTGAATATGGAGCAAACACACAGAATCTCTGCAGAAAAACAACGGCAGGCGTGAGTGAAATCTCCTTCCTGAAACAGATTCAGGTCACATTTTCAGATGTGCTCCACTTCTCTCTTCTGACATCAAGGTATTACCGGAAGCGGCACCCAGTGGGCACAATGCTGATCTAAATGCCAGCACCAGCGGAAGCACAGCTGCCACCTCACCAGTGTGCCAGGAGGAGGTGGAGATGCGGGCGGCTCTGCAGTTTCTCATGCGCCACATGGTGAAGCGGGCTGTGATGCGCTCTCCCATCAAGCGGGCCCTGGGCCTGGCAGACCTGGAGAGGGCACAGGCCATGATCTACAAACTAGTGGTGAACGGGCTGTTGGAGGAGCCCAGTGGGGGTAAAGTCAAGCCTGGTGAGAATATGTTGAGACTTAATGTGCTTTAAATTAGAGCTGCTGACTATTTTTACAAGAGATTCATTTTTAGTCCGTGTAAAGATCCCAGAGAGAGAAACATGATTTCATGTTAACAATAACAAAAACCACCCAAGGGGATTCAGTTTACAGCTAAACTGCTGAATAATTGGAATGCACTGCTTGTTGTTATTACTTGGATCCTCACTGTATGAACATATCGTGAACAACAGGCATTTCATCAGCTTTGTCTCTCTGTTTGTGTCCCACAGGAGTGAGAAGTGAACCAGAGGGCGAGGGGGAAGGTACAGAGGGTGAGCAGTTGGCACAAACCCCCGTCACCACCAGCCCCTCTGCCTCCAGCACCACCTCCTTCATGAGCTCCTCACTGGAGGACACCACCACCGCTACCACACCTGTCACAGACACAGAGACCGTCCCTGCCTCGGAGTCCCCAGGGGTCATGCCTCTCAGCCTCCTCAGGTCAGAGCAGGTGGCTGCACATATCGTCAGTCAGCTAGCGTTACTCATTCACCTGGTTTTTTCATGTAGGATTAAATTGAGTTGATTCTTTTAATGCTTCTCAATGTTATTACAGGCAAATGTTCTCCAGCTACCCAACCACCACCCTGGTTCCAACCCGCCGAGCGCAGACTCCTCCGGTGTCCTCTCTGCCAACCTCTCCGTCAGATGAAGTGGGCCGCAGGCAGAGTCTCACCTCCCCTGACTCTCAGCCCACCAGGCCACAGAACAGAACAGGTACCTGTAAGTATGCCAGCTTACCTTGCATGAAAATATTATCTTTTGTGCTATTGAAAAACTTCTGTGGTATTCAGAATACCAGGAAACGCTGTGTAGAGTTCCCAGATCTCATTAGGATGTAACTAATGGCGGCTGATGTTTGCTGCAGCTCTGTCGGACCCCAGCAGCAGGCTGTCCACATCTCCCCCTCCTCCTGCCATCGCTGTGCCCCTGCTGGAGATGGGCTTCTCCCTGCGTCAGATCACCAAAGCTCTGGAGGCCACTGGTCAGTCTCCTGCTTGTCCCCTGAGAAGTTGGTTGCACTTGTCTTGTATTTAATTAAGTGGATTTAAGTTGAATTATTCTTTGGACCAACACAAGTTCACAGACAGCTCAATACTAGAGATCGAGTAGAGCAGTGCCTACACTACATGACCGAGGCAATGTAATAGTGATTGTGGCGTTAAATTTGTGCCTAATAAACACAGAAAAGGGTGGAAATCAAAAAATGTTTGATGACTTTGTTGACATTGTTGTATGACATCATTTTGTGGTATATGGAGGAGTCCAGTGTGTGTATTCCTATTTTCCCCAGGTGCACGAGGAGAAGCAGACGCTCAGAACATCACAGTACTGGCCATGTGGATGATAGAACATCCGGGCACAGAGGACGAGCACGACGAGCCTCACACCAGAGGCAGCGGCGTCGGTGGTGATGGGTCTGACTCCTCCTGTCCAGGTGCGACAGCTTCTGCAGGAGGCAAGTCTCTGGATAGGAACTCGTATCTGTGCTCTCCTGGAGACATCGCCAGTGCAGATGCTTCAGAAATGGAGGAGGGTTTCAGTGAGAGGTAGGGGCTCACATATTTTATCATTCTATTATATTTTTTAAAGATTAAAAATGTTAAAATTGTGTTTTCCATCTCATCACAGTGACTGTAATTTATACTAAACATTGCTTATTAGTAAAATTGACATATAAAAACAAACGTGTTCCTTTGCTCTGTAGTCCTGAGGGTCTGGAGCAAGACAATGCATCAGCCTCCAGCGGTGCTGCCCTCAGAGGACGCTCTGCTGTGGGCAGGAAGCACCGCTTTGACCTGGCTGCTCGAACGCTGTTAGCCCGCGCTGGTGAGCATTTTTTCTTCACACTTGGTCTGAACAAATTGCAGATTTACCTCCTGCTTCATCGCCTCACGTTAAACTTTCCTCTCCTTCCTAAGCTGGACTGTATCGCTCAGTGCAGGCCCACCACAGTCAGTCACGTCGGGAGGTCTCATCCCTCCAGCAGCAACAAGACCCGGCTGCCCTTTATGACTTCAACCTGGACGAAGAACTGGAGATGGACCTGGATGAGGAGACCATGGAGGCCATGTTCGGCCAGGACCTTGCCTCTGACACCGACATTCTGGGAATGTGGATCCCGGAGGTACTGGATTGGCCAACATGGGTGTGTGTGACTTTATGCTATGGTCAGAGGGCTGCCATCCCCATTCTGCTCTTTACCTGCCCTGCACTGCTTCTCCATCACAGTAAACCCATTACATATCTGTCAGGTCTTTGAGACGCACTCACCTGTTCAGCCACATTTCACCTGAAAACCCACTCACTCAGAAGATCTAACGGGCGTGAAGTGAACGACTAAACACAACCAGATGGTTTCTTTGAATGTTGGTAACTGTCTGTTGCTTGGAGTTCGTTAATGCAAAGCCGTCATAGATTCATACGTGACACCTAATACAGTGCATGAAAGCTTCACTGCTGCTCTGAGGCGTAACAGCTTTATCTTGTGTGCGTGTTGTGTAAATACGTTTCGTTCTCATGAATGTGAATGTGTGTGTGTCTGTGTGTGTTTCTCTGTCATCGTGCCACGCTGCGCAGCATGTGTGTGAGACGGACGATCGGGATGAAGTGGTGGTGTGCGAGCTGTGCGAGGCCAACGTCGCCAACTTCAATCAGCACATGAAGAAGAGCCACCCAGGCTGCGGCCGCAGCGCCAACCGGCAAGGCTACCGCAGCAACGGCTCCTACGTGGACGGCTGGTTCGGAGGGGAGTGTGGCAGCGGGAATCCTTACTACCTGCTGTGTGGTGGCTGCAGAGAGAAGTACTTGGCTATCAAAAGCAAGGCCAAGGTCCCCATTGTGGAGAGGTATGCCTTCACAGAGTGTTAATGAACACTGCTTTTTATGGTGGTAACTCTGGGTTACCACTATGGCTGGATCTGATAAGTCAGGCTGATATATGCACAAATATTATATTATGAAAGTATGAAAAGATATGTTTTGCTCAGTACATGGTGTGTGTTTTTATTCATGGAAAAATTCAAGACAAACGTATTAATATTATGCAAAAATTAATAGTGGTTACTACAGTTGTGTTTAACAATTTAACTATTAATTGTAGTCGTTTACCAGACTCGTTACCTGGTACCTGGGGCTCTGTAACAGGGTTAACACAGTACTCTTAGCTCTCAGTGTGTTTGCCAGTTTAAAATGTGATGCCAGCTCTGAAATGTGTGTGTGTTTGCACAGGCAGACCCAGAGCGACTGCAAAATGTTCTCACACATTATTGTATTACAAATGTTTTCTCACAAAACAGTTTTTGCCACCTGCCTCTGTGAGTGGACTGTGTGTCATGTTGGCATTATTTGGCAGTTTATTATTTAAAGGAAGTGAAACTGATGAATTCTCTTTTCATTCTGTGGTTTGTGTTCAGATATAAGGGACAGGCTCCCGACCTCCTGGGAAAACAAGACAGTGTCTATGAAGGTAACAACTGATGATGATTTGAAATTCAACAGAGCATAAACATTTGAAGAATATTATCTAATTTTTCATGCCTTTTGGCTGCAGGTGTTGTACTTATTTCTCTCCAAACATTTGGATAAAACTGTACGTGTTTGTATTTTGATTTCAAATTCTGTGTGTTTGTCCGTCCCGCTGCAGAGGACTGGGACATGCTGGATGTTGATGAAGATGAGAAGCTGACAGGGGAGGAAGAGTTCGAGCTTTTGGCCGGGCCGTTGGGTCTCAGTGAGCGCAGGATTGTTCCGGAGGCTGTCCAGTTCCCTGACAGCGATCCACTGGGAGCCTCTGTGGCAATGGTGACGGCCACCAACAGTATGGAGGAGACTCTGCTGCAGATCGGTGAGGATGAGGTTCTGTATGATACGGAGGCATTTTTTATGTAATCTGTGTCATATAGTTCTGTGTGTTGTGTTCCTGACTGAAGTAAAGCCGTCGGTTCAGCTCTTTTCCCTGTGTTTTTTTATCATATGTAATAGCAACAAACTGAGTGTGTGTTTGTGCTCAGGCTGTCAGACCTCAGTGGATAAGAGCTCATCGGGCAGGGTGACCCTCGGGGAGCAGGCAGCAGCCCTGCAGAACCCCCATGACCGTGTGATGGCGCTGAGGAGGGTGACGGCTGCAGCCCAGGTGCTGCTGGCCAGGACCATGGTGATGAGAGCCCTGTCCCTGCTGTCTGTCAGGTAGCCTTTTTTTACACACTCCCTCTCTGCAGGGTGGGAGTTTATTTGTTTGATTTTTATTACACAGAAAAACAGTTTTTTCATAATAATTGTCCATGACTCAGCAGATGCAAGATGGACATTTTTTTTTCAGTCAAAGACTGAATGAGGGCAAACGCCATCTTAAACAAACACGTTAGCTGTGAAGTGATTTGTAATGTAAAGCTACTGTGTGTAGGAACTGAAAATTCAAAGTTTCATAGGAATTCAACACACAGGAGTTTTAATTCAACAAAACAGACCCAATAATTATGAAACCACGGAGACAAAATGACAAAATCTCAGAAAAAATTTCTCAGTTAGTACAAATGTTGCAGCATGGTACCAAACCTTTATAAATGTTCCCTTACACATGAAGACAAAATGTTCATTAATCACATTGTTTATAATTACTATAGAAAATGTGTATTCAACCTTTGTCCTTGTTTGCTGATCAATAATTTTTATCATAATAAGACTAATGGATGAAAACATTTATTTTAATGTTTTTAAATGTTCTTAAAATTCACTCAGCTTCCCTCCCTCCCCCTCCTACCTTCCCACACAGTGGTTCGAGCTGCAGCCTTGCAGCGGGTCTGGAGTCTCTTGGTTTGACTGACATCAGGACTCTGGTTAGGCTGATGTGCCTGGCGGCAGCAGGCCGGGCCGGTCTTTCCACCAGTCCCACAGCAGGCTCCGGCCACTCCGAAAGGCCCCGTGGGGCCGCCAAGGCGAGCAAACCCATCTCCTGTCTGGCTTACCTCAGCACAGCAGTGGGCTGCCTGGCCTCCAACAGTCCCAACGCCGCCAAGCTGCTGGTGCAGCTCTGCACTCAGGTACTCAGCATGACTCATCAGCCCAGCACCAACCTTCATCTTAGTCCATGTCGTAGCTTTGCTGAGCAATTTGCTGAGTTCTCTAAGTGCTGTAAGAATCTACAGCCTCACTGTTACCTTGAACGTGCGACTCATAATGACGGTCTTTTCTTCCCTCTCCAGAACCTGATCTCTGCAGCCACAGGTATGAACCTGACCACCGTGGACGACCCCATCCAGAGGAAGTTCCTGCCCAGCTTCCTGCGCGGCGTGGCTGAGGAGAACAAGCTCATCACCTCGCCCAACTTTGTGGTGACGCAGGCTCTGGTAGCTCTGCTGGCAGATAAAGGGGCCAGACTCAGACCTGCTTATGACAAGGCTGATCTGGAGAAAAGAGGTTTGTATAGATGGAAGTGCACAAAAAAGCTGGTGTTCCATGTTAACCAGTGAGTTACTCACTGTTCCTCGTTATCTCATTGGCTGCCATTGTGTGACAGAATCATATCTCATATTGGAGTAAGCAGATATTGTGTTTGGCTTATTTCAGCTGTTACTTTGTTTTCCTTGTTTATTTTTCAATGTCCCATGTTTCCCATGGTTTTGTTTTTGTTTTGTTTGTTTTTTTTGTAATTTAATTTTCAATCACAAAAGCAAACTGTATAAATCAGTCAGTGCTTCTGTCCTGTATCTTCCAGGTGTTTCTCCACATGTTTAATGTCAGGGCAGTGTGTATAATGTCTTTTTTGCTGATCATCTCATAATAATTTGCACGTAACTGTGTAATTCATATTGTAAAATTCATCATTGATGTCCGTGAAGCTTCCGTGCACACACGGCTCATGCTTGTGGTAGCTTTGCACTTTTTCTCTCTGTTCACTTGGTTCACCTTTGGGTTATTTTGTGCTTTTTGTGTTTTCATGTTTGTCTTTTCATCTGTGCTCCTTCCTCTCTCACTCACCGGGCTACCTTGTCACCTTGTGTTCCGTGTCGAGCAGGTCTAATTGCGCATTTGTATGCCCATCCTTCCCATAATCCCTCCGCTGTAGGCCCTCTGGAACTGGCCAACGCGCTGGCGGCCTGCTGCCTGTCCTCAAGGCTTTCCTCACAGCACCGCCAGTGGGCTGCTCAGCAGCTGGTTCGCACACTGGCGGCGCACGACCGCGACAACAACCAGAGCCGGCCGCAGACCTTTGCCGACATGGCGGGGGACCTGCGAAAATGCTCCTCCATCAAGCTAGAGGCTCACCAGAGCAGGGTTAGCACTCTTCTTTGTCTTTTTGTGAACACAGAATTGTTTTGAAACCTTAAAAACTTATCTGATCATTTGTGCTGTGCCTGTTTTTTTGTTTGGTATTTGATGAAGTTTTTCTCTGTGTGATTCAGGTCATTACATGTGGTTGGTGCAGTAAGAAAGGCCTGTTGGCCACCAGTGGCAACGATGGGACGGTCAGGATGTGGAATGTAACCAAGAGCCAGTACACCCTCCAGCAGACCTGCATCTTCAACAAAGAGTAAGGCTTTTTGAAACGCCACAAACATGTCCTGTGTTCTGCCGTCAGAAACCTCAGTGTTCGGTCTGCAGTGGAGTCATTTTGGCTGTATTTTCTTATTTTTCTTGTTTACTGTACACGTAGTGAGTCTGCTACATGCGTTAGGACTGCGTAAGCTGCACTTATCAATATTTTTGTATGGACACTGGATCAGATGTGTAATGTGAAAGAGGTTGTTTGTAAGGTATAAAGGTCAGGGGCACCCACTGTGTCTTTTAAAGCTTGATCCACTGCCCCGACATGGTCAAATAAATCAGAATCAGCAAAACTTTATTAATCACTGCAGGGAAATTCTTTGGTTACAGACCAGCTCCGATAAATAAAGCAGTGCAGCTTTAACTTTGTCTTACTTACTGTTTATTCTGTTCATGTCTTATCAGTGATGGGTCTTCAGAGGAGGGCATGTCAGGCTTGGGATCTCCCAGCGATCCTTGCTTGTCTCCTTTGGCCTGGAGTGTCACTGGAAAATTTCTGGCCTCTGCCATGGAGAAAATGGTCAACATCTGGCAAGTGAATGGTAAATCCTGTTTCTGCAGCTCCAGCTCCTCTGGAGTTTTCTTTCTGTTGTCATTTGGTTTTGCAGTTTGTTAATGATCGGCTCCATTTCGGTTGTTTTGAAAAACTGTTGGAGTATAAAGCCTGTTGTGTAACTCAGCTGGCGTTATTGGTGTGTGAGGTCCACAGAATATGAATGAGAGGATATTAAGATTTTATAACTCCCATTAAAAATGAATCCGCGACGGGACTGGATGTGGTCCAATCATCATTTCCTGCCTTCCACCACACACCCTGCAGCATGCGCCATCTGTCCTTGGCCACTTTCGACTGCTTCAAGGATGAAAGTCCACAGTCACATTTCTGTTCTGCTGTTCTTTCATGGGCACATTTTCTCTTGTGCCTTTGAAATGTGACTGTGTCTTTATTGCACAAGCAAATGAGACCCACTAAATGCATAACTCTGGTTCTGTGGGTGTTGTTGTGTAATCAGATCAAAGCCACAGTCTGAGATTTTGTCCCTCAAGAGATTTTCAAACTGCTCTTAATGGACACAGCGTAAACAAACATTCTGTGTGTGATAAAATGAGCAGTGTAACTGTGAGCGGCTTTCCCCTCCTCTAAGGTGGTAAGGGCCTTTTGGACGTGCAGCCTCACTGGGTGTCGGCTCTGGCCTGGCCTGAAGAGGAGGCCGAGTCCTTGTGGTGCGGGGAGCCCAAAGACATGTTGCTGGTGGGACGGATGGACGGATCCCTGGGCCTCATTGAGGTGCTGGATACTGCCACCATGCACCGCACCGAGCTGGAGCACTGCTACAGGAAAGATGGTATGGAGACGGTGTTTCTGAGCTCTTACCAGTTCGTTAGAAGTTCACAAATGTTTGCTGATCATGCACGTGACCGCTAAAAAGTTATATCCTCTCTCAGTGGCAGTGATGCACATTGCCTGGTACAGTGAGGACAAGCCTTTTGCTGTGGGCTACGCAGATGGGAAGCTGCTGATTGGATCCAAAGAGCCTTTAGAAAAGGGAGCCATCGTGGTCATTGATGCACACAAGGTAAACTACCACCACAAAAAGAATCACTCCCGAATAAAACGTTGTGTTTACTGTAGATTTATAGCCAACATTTATTTCATCGTTTTCCCAGGAGTCGATCACCAGTATGAAGTGGAGTCCTTCCGGCCAGGTCTTACTCACCTGTGCCAAAGAGGAGACGGTGAAGCTCTGGGCCAGCCACGACTCTCACGACTCTGAGTCAGGCTCTGGCTGGCGCTGCCTGCAGAGTCTCAGACACCCTTCCGTGGTTAACGGTGTGGCCTGGTGCAGCCTGCCTGGACGTGGGCCTAAGCCCCTCAGTATGCTAGCCATGTAGGTTGTTCTGTAATACTCTGCCAGACTGTGGCTGATGGAACAATGGAACAACAATATATCCCCCCCCCCCCCCCCAAAAAAAAAGAGGATTCTTTCCACTTTCATGTGTCGCTGTGTTTTTCAGATGCTGTCAGAATGGCCTGGTCTCAGTCTGGACTCTTCCTCAGGACATCTCCAACTTCCCAGAGTCCTGTTCGTCTGAGTCAGAGGGATGGTGGGACAATGAGGCAAAACCTAAATTCATGGTACCTTCATTCATTTCATAAATAATCACTCTGCACTGATGAAGATGGATCTCGTTTAGAGACTTGCAGTTATCTGCTGCATTTGTTGCCTTTTACTTTTCAGTATCTGGACATCTGATGAATGTAGAGGGGAATTTTTTTTCTCCTGTCCAAAAATTCTGTCCATACATGTGGATTTATATCAGTCTGCTTATTCTTTCTACGCGTGCAAAGAGTCATAGGAGGCACATTTTTTGCCAGATGCTCATTTTTGACCAAATCTCAAAATGTGTTTCATCAGAGCTGGTGTTTCCTTCCCTCTGACAAGCTGTCGCTGTGGTTGTGTTGCAGTCTTCCCGGTGGTCAGAAGATGGAGCGGTGTGTGTTTTCCAGCTGAAGGGCCACATCACTCCAGTCAGAACGCTGGCCTTCAGCCCTGATGGTCTGGCTCTGGCATCTGGAGGAGTGGGAGGCCTCATGAACATCTGGTCCCTGCGGGTAAGAAATAAGCGCACAGATGGAGATGAAAACACCCACGCAGGATACATGTAAATCCGGCAGGTACAAGTCACGTAGATGCACAGATGTACGTGTGAAACACATGATGTGAAATACATAGAGATGAAAAGAACAAATGATTCATCGTGCACCACGCCGCTGTTTACGGTGACACTGAATACCTTTCCACTGGAGTCAGTATGCTCGTGTGTGTCCGTGTTCGACAGGACGGGTCAGTGCTCCAGACAGTGGTAGCCGGTTCCGGAGCGATCCAGAATATTGTCTGGATCCCAGATGTGGGTGTCGCTGTCTGCTCCAACAGGTCAAAGGTAAGCCCTGTCACCTGATTCATATTTTCCCATGATTCACTAAAATCCTTTTTTTTTTTCTCTGCTCTGTTTCATTTGCGTGTGCGTGTGTTTGTTTGTTTGGCCTCACTTGCAGGATGTGCTGGTCGTGAACTGCTCCAAAGAGTTCATGGCGTCCAACCACGTGCTGGCTACCTGCCGCACGGCCCTGAAGAAGCAGGGCGTGGTCGGCCTAAACATGGCGCCCTGTATGAGGGCCTTCCTGGAGAGGCTGCCCGTCATGCTGCAGGAGCAGTACGCCTACGAGAAGGTAAGAGGACAGTTCCCATGCTGTGTCTGTTACCACCATGTAAACCACCTCTTTCTTCACACTGTAAGTCATCATCCTGGGATCTGTGTGGCTGGGAAGCTGTTCCAGTTACCTTTTCTCCTGTTTGGAGTGTGATTTAGGTCCATGTTGTTTTCTTTAGCCCCACATGAAGACAAAATGTCTCACAGTTGGAGCAGTTAATACTTCGGGGGCTGGTGGTTCTTGGTTGTGGGGCTGAGGAGAGTCTCGTTTTCATGCCACACCGGAGTTTCCCCGAGGCTGGAGTGTCACAATCGCGTTTTCTAACCAGCAGTGGTCTGGCTGCGATGCTGCCGTCCCATTTTTCATCGTGAAAAATAAGACGACAGCTGAATTGGACAACTTTTCATGGTGTTGTTGAGTGGGATTCTGGGAACTGCTGGAAATCCCAGACTGAAAAAGTCCTAGATAAAGATATTACAACAGACGGGTTCATTACTGCATAAACAAATACAACTCCAGGAATCCATCGCGGATTATTAATATTTAACAGTATTTGAGTGTCTGAGTGTGATTCTTCCATCATTTTCTTCTCGACTTCTAGCCCCACGTCGTATGTGGGGAGCAGCTTGTCCACAGCCCCTACATGCAGTGCCTCGCCTCCCTGGCTGTGGGTCTCCACCTGGACCAGCTCCTGTGTCGCCCCCCTGTGCCGCCTCACCTCCGACACTGCCCACCAGAGTCTGGCACTGCCATCTGGAGTGCCAGTGAGTGGGCGTGGTTGGACTGTTTCTCCACAACAGTCAAGGCGGCGGAGGCCCTCGCCCGAGGCGCCACCTTCCCTGAGTCCTTCTCTGTTCCTGACCTGGAGCCTGTGCCCAAAGATGAAATGGCTCTGCTCATGGTGAGGGAGGCTGCTGGTGTTCGTGCAGCTGCATCAGCTGCTGGAGCTGTAATTTATAGTGTAATGAACACCTGTGTGGTACATAATAACACCCTGTTTTTTACAGGACAACAGCAAATGGGCGTCTGGTATGGATGAGCAGATCATGTCCTGGGCCACCTCGAGACCAGAGGTGATTTAAACTGATGCCAAGATTAACTGTAATACATGGTTTATCTGTGGAGGCGAGAGCTGCTGTTTCAACCTGTTAATTCGATGTGTGTGTGTGTGTTGGGTGTGTGTGTGTGTGTTTGTGTGTTGGGTGTTTGCAGGACTGGCACCTCGGAGGGAAGTGCGATGTGTATCTGTGGGGTGCAGGGCGACACGGCCAGCTGGCAGAGGCAGGCAGAAACATCCTGGTGCCGACCACTGCTCCGTCTTTCTCTCAGGCACAACAGGTACACGGACAGCACATACAACCATCATGTCACCTGTTTGTTAATTAGATCCACAAAACACCAGCCTGTTGTCTGTAATCACATCCAATAACATCATGTTAGAGCAGCTGGAAGAGTAAATATATTTATCACCTGTTACACTTTAAAGATATATACAGTATATTATGGGTCTGCTGGATTTATATTTTTGTATTGAGAAAGAAAAGTAGGGAGCTTCAGGGCTTTAGTTGCATTATAGAAAATGTAGGATCCAGTGTTTACGCAACGTAAGCGTTAGTAAGCGAGTTAATGAATTTTGAATTTTCGAGTTTGTGCTTTCACCAAACCGCAGATATGAACGCTGACACAGCAGCGGGGCTGTTTACCAGCTAAACCCTGAACCCTGTTGTTATTTGCTGACTCACCTATTTGTCATCGTCCTCCAGGTGGTGTGCGGTCAGAACTGCACCTTTGTGATCCAGCCTAACGGGACGGTGTTGGCCTGTGGAGAGGGCAGCTACGGCCGTCTGGGACAGGGCAACTCCGACGACCTGCACGTGCTCACCGTCATTTCAGCTCTTCAAGGTGACACAGTTGTTGTCCACTGGGTTAGAAAACAAATCCTTTAGAGCCCATTTTCACATCTAACTAGGTTTAAGTAACTAAATTTATAACTGACTAAGATTCAACAGATTCATCAGAAACCTGATCACAAATCAGATTGGCTGCTGGTGCCCAGCCGACAGCCATCTTGGTCCAAGCTGCATTAATTGGGACCAGATGTTCATGAGATAGATAGTTTTTTTGAGTTTTACCTTTAATGTGGTGAACTCTGCAGTTGTTTTCAGTAAAGTTTCTCTGCCTGTTTCCACAGGTTTTGTTGTGACTCAGCTGGTGACGTCGTGTGGCAGTGACGGTCACTCCATGGCTCTGACGGAGAGCGGCGAGGTGTTCAGCTGGGGGGACGGGGACTACGGAAAGCTGGGCCACGGGAACAGTGACCGCCAGCGCCGACCCAGACAGATTGAAGCTCTGCAGGGAGAGGAGGTGGTGCAGGTCAGTCTGTCTGTACTCAGGAGTGTTTCAGAGCACGGTGCATAACGAAGAAAGGGATTTGATTCAGTTTTTCTGGTAAATTAGAAGATCACAGCTCAGAAGGACCCAAAAGTAATATATACGATTTTAGCTGCCTTTTCTTTGCTCAGGTGTAGGCATACTTTAAGTTTTCTTTTTCCTCCCCAGATGTCCTGTGGGTTCAAACATTCAGCGGTGGTAACAGCGGATGGGAAGCTGTTCACATTTGGTAACGGCGATTACGGCAGACTGGGGCTGGGAAACACCTCGAACAAGAAGCTACCGGAGAAGGTCACGGCTCTGGAGGGCTACCAAGTCGGACAGGTAGGACAGAAAAACACCGTCAGCGTATAAAGCTTAATGGATTCATTTAACCATTAGTATCTTCTTAGCTAAAGCTTTGCTGAATATTAAAATAGACATTGAAGATATATGAAAACACAGAAAAAAGACAGGACTGTACAAAGACTCATTCATCTTTTCACAGTTTTTTCTCACTTATGTTTTGACAGCTTGAATATTTTGGGAACACAGATGATTGACGACGGCTCAGCTGATGTTCACATGTGTTCCCTCCTCAGGTGGCGTGTGGTTTGAACCACACTTTGGTCGTCTCTGCTGATGGAATGATGGTTTGGGCTTTTGGTGATGGAGACTATGGAAAACTGGGACTTGGTAACTCCACGGCCAAGTCCTCTCCTCAGGTACACACTGAGGCCTGCTGCGTCTCTTGTTCATCTGTGAAACTGATTATACAGGATCTGGTTTTCGAGTGAATGTAATTTATGTTTATTTTGAATTTCTTAGAAAGTGGACGTTCTGTGTGGGATCGGCATCAAAAAAGTGGCTTGTGGGACACAGTTCTCTGTGGCTTTAACCAAAGATGGCAAAGTTTTCACGTTTGGCCAAGGTACGCATCCAAGTATTTAATGGTTCCAGCTTCTCAAATGTGATGATTTTCTGCTTTTTCCTGATTCTAAACTGAACGTCTTTAAGTTCTGAACTGTTGATCGGACAAATGGAGACATTTTCTGTTACAGACCGCCTAATTGGCTTGCCAGAGGGCCGAGCCAGGAACCACAACCGGCCCCAGCAGGTGCCGGCTCTGTCAGGGGTCCACATCCAGGATATCGCTGTCGGTGCTGAGCACACTCTGGTGCTCTCCTCCACAGGAGATGTTTACACCTGGGGCAGCAACTCAGAGGGACAGGTAACCTGCTGACACACCCACTGAACCCCCCACTGAAAGGTTGGTCTTTAAGGTTACACTGCAAAACCGAGGGCAGCAAAAACAAAGTGTCAGTAATAATGATGAGGAGACACTATTTATAACCTGTTGACATTTTATTTACATTTATTTACTTTTATTCAGACAAAACGAGGAATCTGAATAAATCAGGTTTGGAGACTGATGGACATTAAAAATTTTATTTACAGCTAATAATCAATAATTAGTTACGGTCCTTGATTGATGCATATTAAACAGTTTAACAGTTCACCAAATATTTTGGCTTAGTTTGAAAACAAATGTGCAAAAGTTCGAAAAATAAAAACAAAGTCGGGATACAATCTTTTGTGGAACTTACGACCACAGTCTTCCTCATCACAGAGAGTTTATCAGTTGTCATGCAGATGTGTACGGAGACAGACTGTGTTGCCATAGAGACAGCTCACTCAGCTGAGGAAGATGCTGCAAGCTCTGGAAGAAGTTAGCAGACCTCGAGTTAAGATTATTTTGTCCAGTGTGAAGATTGTGAATGTTTAATTTCTGTTGGGTGATGTCTCTCTTTGTTGTGTAGCTGGGTCTGGGTCACACCAACCATGTTAGAGAGCCCACACTGGTGACGGCGCTGCAGGGCAAGAACATCCACCAGATCTCCGCCGGACGCTGCCACAGCGCTGCGTGGACGGCTCCCTCTGTGCCGCCTCGAGCACCAGGTTAGACTCACCCGTCCCGACATGCAGCCTTAGCCCCCCCCCGGTCATACCACTGCTGTCTAATGGGCAGACCCTTTATCCTGGAGGTCAGATTTCCTGCAGTGCTGCTGCGACATGTTGTAAATACCAAAGCAGGGCACGGCACATTGTTGACAGATGAGGCCCCATCGTTGTCTGGTGAACAGCAGCGCACAGGAATTTCATTTAGGAATAGCTTAGAAAGCTGCATGAGGCCTCATTCCAGAGATCCACTATGTGCCAGAGGCTTTTTTCATGTAGTAATCAAACAGAAAATATGTGTAAATACCTGCCTTGAAATATAAGGAGAGTTGGATGGACTTCTGAATGGTTGCTACACAACTCAGACCGAAAACTCCTTTAACGATGTAACTATTAGTTGATTAGTAATTTTAAAGAAAATCAGTTATCAGCAATTTTTATAATCGATTCATTGTTTCAGTCATTTTTCTCATTGTTTTCTTTACCATTTGTCCTCTTGTGATGCCTCCCTGTTCTGTCCTCATCTCTTCTTCGTCCCCCTCTCGTGGCCTTTGTGTCTCGGTCCATGTCCTCCTCAGGCTCGTCGGTCCCTCTGCAGCTGGGTCTGCCTGTGGCGGTGCCTCCTCAGTACAGCGGGCTGAAGGAGGTGAGCATCGAGGCGGTGAGGGCTCGCCTGCGCCTCCTCTACCACTTCTCCGACCTCATGTACTCCTCGTGGAGACTCCTGAACCTGAGCCCCAACAACCAGGTAGGAGGCAGGTTAAAGGAGGGTTAACTGTCAAAACATGGGAGGCAGTAAAAGCCACAGCACAGGTCTGATTTTGGAGGGAAGACGCATCGTGGGGACAGTGTGTTTCACTCTGCTGCATAATGACGGTTTATATCAATCTTACCCTGCAGAGCTGTACCTCCCACTACAACGCTGGGACCTGGGGGATTGTCCAGGGCCAGTTGAGGCCCCTGTTGGCTCCCAGAGTGTACACCCTGCCCATGGTGCGCTCTATAGGCAAGACCATGGTGCAGGGAAAGAACTACGGCCCCCAGATCACCGTCAAACGAATCTCCACCCGGTCAGTACTTCTCTGGACTTCTTCTTTGTGTGTTTGTTTGTACCCACACTCACTCCCACAGCACAGCAGCAAACAGGACTTCATGTGTCTTTGTGTGTCTTTGTGTGTGCCTATCTGAACCCAATCCACACAACCCAATAACCATAAGCTAATTAAGAAAAAAAGACTTTATCTGAGAGCAGCCAGAGCTGATCCCAACAAACCACAGGATAATGAGACCTGATCCAAAATGCAGGCGACCCAGAGAGAGGACACTCATTAACGAGCAGCTCCATCTATCGAAGTTGGACATTTTTCCTGCTTTGACATGTCGCCTTCCTGTGTTTAAACTTCTGTTTCCCCATCGGACTGAAACGACCTGCAGGGGACGGAAGTGTAAACCGATCTTTGTGCAGATCGCTCGTCAGGTCGTGAAGCTGAACGCCTCCGACCTTCGGCTGCCTTCAAGGGCCTGGAAGGTCAAACTGGTGGGAGAGGGGGCGGACGATGCTGGGGGGGTCTTTGACGACACCATCACAGAGATGTGCCAGGTATGGACAGATGGTTCGTCAAAGTTATTCCGAACGGACCAGGTGTTCACTGGATGTCTTATGATGCAGTGATATTTGTCTGTGTGCTGTTTATAGGAGCTGGAGACGGGGGTGGTGGACCTGCTCATTCCCTCCCCCAACGCCACAGCAGAGGTTGGCTACAACAGAGACAGGTGAGGACAAACATTAGGAAACATGTAGTCCTGTGTACATGGATCTTTACTGTCCACCTAGTTTTTATTCAGTGGACTCAGAGTTTAGGACCAGTTGTTTCTCTAACAGCACTTACATAAAGCACAGGTGTGCGTCAGATTAAACAGGTCAGACATGTCCACAGTAAACCTGCCTGCCTCCAGCTCATCATTGGCTAATGTGACTCTACATCACCCGAGTGCCATCTTAACCTCATCATCTGAAACCGGTTTAAACCAAACATTTCTGTGGCCTTTCATCTGCCAAGGTTCCTCCTCAACCCATCTGCCTGCCTGGATGAGCACATGCTCCAGTTCAAGTTTTTGGGCATCCTGATGGGTGTCGCCATCCGCACCAAGAAGCCTCTGGACCTGCACCTGGCTCCTCTGGTGTGGAAGCAGCTGTGCTGCATCCCCCTGCTGCTGGAGGATCTGGAGGAAGTGGACCTCCTCTATGTGCAGACGCTCAAAAGCATTCTTCACATTGAAGACAGCGGCATCACCGAGGATAATTTCCATGAGGTGGGAAATGTATTTTTGATTTTGGTGTCAGGTGAAGGTGGTGATGTGTTTTCTTTTTTTTTTTTTTTTCTTCGTTTTGTCCTGTGGTTGGCGTAGGAGTGGGTGATGATAACACTACCATCCATATTACACTACATATATTTTTATATTGAGTGAAACGGCTCAAACTTTGATCGCTAAGTGTTTTCAAATCAATTGTTTTCAAAATTTAGGTTTAAAAAGATCGAGAACCTGAAAGAAAAGCAAGAATTCAACATCTTCAAACTTAGAAGTAGCTTTGTTTCTGGGATGTGATTGGTTCTCAGTTTGCTGTCTAATTTTATTATTGAAAAAATCTGTTTATATTGTTCACATCTTCCGGCACAGTGCTTTTAAACTGAAAGGAATGTCTGTCTGTGGGTAATCAGATCAGATCAATACCTGATAAATCACCGTATGAATGATAAGAGGAAGACAACCTCAGACTCAGAGTGACGGATCGCTTTGACAGTGCGAGCAGCAGGTTTGCGTGTCCTCGGCCATGTGAACGTTTGATTCATCAGAATCACACGCGTCCAGTTCACAGCCACATGAGCCTGTTTTCATTCTCATAACCAGACTTAACCGTCACAAACCAAAACAAACCTCCAGTGATGCCACGTACCACGGGGACGCCACACCCACGGGGAGCTAACAGGAGCCAGCAGTGAACATGATGTGATTTACAGGAGGCGAAGCCTGTTTTCAGCTGACGGAGCTGAACGTTAATGAACCAAACATGGCTGTGAATCTGTGCTCACGCTCCAGACTCTGACCTGCCTGAGAAAACTGTGACAGTTTTCAGCACTGTGAAAGCTTGGTCTGAGCCCTGCTGGGGGGGCTGTGGGCCCGCTTTTTAAACACCAGCACTCAGAGCTCCTCTGAGACCGCCCTGGTACTCACTGTTCCTCTCCCAGTGCTGATAAAACCTCAGCATGTCTGTGGCTCCGGCCATTACTGATACAACCGCTCTGACACAGACCACACACCCCTCCCAAACCCCACCCAAAAGCCACAGATAGGCTGGCTCCAACAGCAGAAAGCCAACATATCCCCGAGCACCTCTTCTGTCCAAACAACCTCACACAACCCCTGCACCGTAAAGCCCCCAGCCTGCAGGAATGCCAGGGCCGCTGTTGATGCAGCATATCCTGCCCGGCGGAGACTTGGCCCCACTCCCAGCCTTGTAGAGGAGACGGGTTGGGGGGGTGAGGAGGGGTTGGAGCCACAACACTGCCATGGCCGGCTCTGTCAGCCAGGCTGAGGGAGGAGAGGAAGAGGCTGCATCTGCTGCTTTGGCATGAAAGGAGGGAGTGTTGGAGAGAGACAGAATCTCCCTGTTCGCCTTTTCTGCTGCTCCGTTGGCGCTGATTTGAATTCTGCCAGACGAGCTGTTAAATGTCGTACCGTGATTTTATAATCTCTTGTTACTTGTCAGGCCAGCGAATAAATAAATGTACAGACACAGTTCAGCTTTTGTAACCAGCGGGTTACAAAATATTCCGAGCTGGGTTTTATAGTTTGTTGACTGGACCAGCGAGAACTGACAATTAGATTTTTATGTTTGTGGTCACGTCTTTCAAAAACAAACCTCAGGGGTTTGTATCAAGATTGTTTATGTGTTTATGTGTTTATGTATATATAAAAAAACAAACTTACAGTGTCCTGATCTGATCCTAAAGAACAGTATCAGGACCAGTCAGGGTTGGACGGTAAAAAGGTGATAAGGTAATCAGGTATACCGCGGGGTGTGAAAAATAGCAACGGCATCGGTTTCAATACCGTCAGTAAATAAACACAGTGCAGTGTCCTTCTATAAGAGGGAAGGATTAAATATTAAACATGTTGAATTTTCAGTTTGACTTCAGTAGTATCATATGTTTTACTTTTGGAGACGTTTGATAAAGTTAATGAACGTGACGTCCTCACGTGACAGCGCAGAGAGAGAGAGAGAGAGAGAGAGAGAGAGAGAGATGGCTGACCTGGTCCCTGAGAAGAACAGACCTCTGCAGTTCGCCAGTGTTTCGGTAACCAGCCACAGTTTGCTGAAGCCGTCTGAGCCTCACGTTCATCAGTTTTAATTCAGGGTTTCCTGACGTGAGCGGCAGGTTTTCAATTTACCGGACAGATAATTTTATCCAGTGTTTGTATTATCTGAATTTATTGAGCTTTAAATGATAAATGATACGCAGGATATATAAGAATGATATCAAAGCAATGTAGGATCTTTGTATTGAAAAGTTTAGGCTGTATCAGATACAATAAGCGCCGTCAGCTGACTCCCACGCGTAACTTCTAAAATAAATATCGCACAAAGCTGCGCTCTGTGAACAGGAATATAAAGAAAGTGTTCTCAGATAAAACATCTGCAAACAACAAACCCATCTGGACTGGCTCATACCATTTTAATAACGCAGCGTGCTGTTAACTTGAAATAAAAAACGTCCGTTCGCTATGTGCGTTTTCAAACAGCCTATATATGCAATAAAAACTATTAAACAGAAAAAGATCACTTGACATGTTTCGGGCTTTTTAATGCATTTTGCTGCAGTGAATTGTCTACAGGCTGCAGCAGCTGAATGAAAATCAAAGTGCGCAGTGTCTCTGCGCAACTTGCAATGCGCATTATCCCGCAGGCGCAGTTTGGATGCGGCTCTGCAGAGAGAAACTTCTCTGTGCTGGCGCTCTGGAGACGGGATCACGCACACTATCTTGGCCAGTTCAGCCCACACAGGGTAGATTTGGCTGAAATCTTTAATGAGAGATTCGCTGTGGAGAAGTTCAGTCCTCCATAATCACGGAGAAGCGACGGCGTCTTGTTGCGCGCTTGTGGCATCTATGAGCGGCTGTAGCTGCAGACTGGTCCTCACTTGTAATGTCTTTGATTCAAAATTCAGATTGTACTTGTAGGGAATATTTTCACCTGACATTCTGACCGGCGGGGTTAGAAAATACCGGCAGATTTGAACGGAAGCCCAGGTCACGGTAACAGATACCGGGGTAAAATGTGAAAGAGGTTTGACGGTTTGAAAATCTGGATACGGCCCAACTCTAGGACCAGTCCAATAAAAAGTAATATATGTACAGTTCCATCTGTTGGACACCTGGATCTCAGCGCCGTGCTGACGGTTTTTGTGCTTGTTTTGCAGATGATTCCTCTGGATTCCTTTGTCGGACAGAGTGCAGATGGTAAAATGGTGCCCATCATCCCGGGAGGAAACAGCATCCCTCTCACTTTCTCCAACAGGAAGGAATATGTGGAAAGAGCTATTGAGTACAGGCTGCATGAGATTGATCGACAGGTAAGACTCAGTCTGGTGTGAACGCTGCAGACCCTCGGGATGTTAGATTATAACTACAGGTGTTTAATAGTATTTGGACGGATACACATTTTTACCAAGGGGGGAGTTGTAGGTTTCAGCAGTGAGGATCACTTCCGCGTTCAAAAAGCTGCAGTTCTTCGGCTGCCGCAAATTTCTCACTATTTTACCTGGATGTTTGCACTAATTAGCATGTCTTAGCATGTATTAGCATACTTTGCCGCTGGCTTGTGACTTAATTGCCGATTTCTGGTCGCTGCTGATACAGATAGAGGACCGGAGCAGCTAATGTTAGGAACGCTGCTGCGGTGTGTTCCGTGCTCTCAGAGTCCGTTTATTGTGGGAATACTAGGCTACAATTTTATTTCGTCTCATTTTTCTGTTTCAAAAGTCCGACATTGCATGGACAGAGCAGCTCCGTCAGTCAGCGGCTGCTGTTGTTTGTGTGCTGCTGTAACTGTAAGTGGATAGTGGATGCAGGCATAATTATGATGTTTCAGGTAATTAACAGGCTATAAATAAATTTCCCCCACAACTCCACCAAACCCTGCAGCTCCACCTAAATGCTCTGTATCTGTCATCCACCACTTCTTGTAAGAAATATTAAAGTTCTTGAAAAAAAAATCTTAACCAATCTTAATCATTCTATGTAGTAATTTCAAAGATTTGTACCGTTAACGTTAACTTTTAAGATGAGTTTGGATTTTTTTGGCTTTATTTCTTATGTAGTATGACCTCAATAAAAGATTAATTATTATTCCAAGTGCTGTGGCGTTATAGTCTGTAAGGAACTGACTTTCAGGTACCAGCGCTCGCTGTGTGTCGCGGTCGCACGGGGTCGAGCTAGTCGGGTCGGACTCCGGGACTGTCGTGTGGCGGATGTAGCTGCGTGTAGTTGCCGCTTAGCTTGTTAGCCTAGCTGATTAGCCTGAGGCTAGCTCGGTTGCTCCGAGCTACGTGGGCGGGTGTGATATATGTGGTTTGGTTGCACTGACCCTTTGATCGAACTGAGGAGTGAGTTCTGGATGAAAACACGAGCCCTCACCTGTCTGTCCTCCTTTCAGGTGGCGGCGGTTCGTGAGGGCATGTCGTGGATCGTGCCGGTGCCGCTGCTGTCGCTGCTGACGGCCAAGCAGCTGGAGCAGATGGTGTGCGGCATGCCGGAGATCTGCTGCGACGTGCTGAAGAAGGTGGTGCGGTACAGGGAGGTGGACGAGCAGCACTCCCTGGTGCAGTGGTTCTGGCAGACCCTGGAGGAGTTCTCCAACGAGGAGCGAGTCCTCTTCATGCGCTTCGTCTCCGGACGCTCGAGGCTGCCCGCCAACACGGCGGACATCTCTCAGAGGTTTCAGATCATGAAGGTGGACAGGGTGAGTGAATCAGGATCTGTGTGCTTCAGGTTGGAGATGAAACTTATTCACAGTCACAGACATTTAAGGGTCATTACAGTTTACTGAATTTCACATTGGGGGATATTTACTGAGGATTTGTTTCCTTTTTTAAGCATTAAACTGAAATGTTGTTTGTTTACTGAAGCACTGTCCTGATACAGTGGAGCACAAGCAGCGATTCTTGGCTCATTTATGTTTGTAGTATTTGTAAATTCCTTGCTTCACTCCCCTGATGGTGGTGCTAAGCTAAAGCCTTTGACTTCAGACTCTCAGAGAGAAGATGAACATGCCACGGCCAAAGCTTGTTTTCATGGGTTTACTTATAGAGCTGGAGTTACACCCAGGCAACTTCCATTACTGACCCTTCAGTGAATCTGTGACTGCTCATGTACAGTAGCTGTGTTCACACTTTCCTTCACAGTTCACAGCGCTGTACGCCGCCGTTCACGTGAACTGTGACAGAAACTGTTGCATCAGGAACATGTTTAACATGATGTGTTCTCTGTGTGTCGTCCACAGCCGTACGACAGCCTGCCCACCTCTCAGACCTGCTTCTTCCAGCTGCGTCTGCCCCCGTACTCGAGTCAGGCCGTCATGGCTGAGAGGCTGCGCTACGCCATCAACAACTGCCGCTCCATCGACATGGACAACTACATGCTCTCCCGTAACGTGGACAACGCCGAGGGCTCTGACACGGACTACTGATGCAGTCATTTCCATACATGCACACGTAAGAGTCCTTGGAATGACCGGGCACGGACTGTCTTATTCAAACGACACACACACACACACACACACACTCACAGATGTATCGTCATCACGGCATCAGTTGTAGGGAACTCCTGAGCAAACAGGCCACTTTTTACATCCTTTTATGTACTTTAAACAGCACAGATTTTCATTTCTCCTTGTGGTTTATTAGCAGTTTTTAATGACACAGAAATCCACATGAGAAGTGCATTTAGTGTTTTTTTTTTTTCCATTACTCCACATCCCATTTTTTAGGGTTTCTGCATGGAGGTTATGTTCATTTGTTTGGAAATGTGTATAGAATATTGAAGTGAGTGATGATGGAGGAAAAGAATATTGTACATTGTGTAAAATGCTTCATTAGGAAAATGTTTTGCATAATATCCATATTTATTGTTTTCATTGCCTATGCCGAGTTTCCCAAAGCATACAAAAGACAAAACAAAACAATAAATGCTGCAGAATTGATCTGTTGTGTTGTGGCTGAGGTTTTTTTAAAACGGAAGAAAGAGACAAACTCCTCCTTTCAGAAAGCAGATATCACATTTATTTCAGAAGTACAAAATATCACAAAGGCCATCCTGTAGGGGAGTAAATAAAATGTGAAAAAAAATTATGTACATAAAGGAAAACCTCTCTGCATGTCTTAACAGTGTGTTCATGCTTTCCGAACGTGTTGGCGAGAGCTGTTGGTCGTTAGGACTTTTCTGATGCATCGGTCGCTGAACAGGTGAACAGGTGAGACCTAACACAGCGGTTCAGGTACAGCGCTGAGTGCAGGTCACTACGTTTTGGCAGCAGTCACAGTGACGTTACACTGGAAACAGACCACACCTTCGAAATACCGCGGCAAGAATTTCTCGCATCAGCGGGCCAAAACCCACGTGACCTCCTCGTGTCACATGATTCGTACGCCTGGCTCGTGTCAGAGACGCGTCGTCTGCCGCAGTGTTAAGCCCCAGAGCTGTAGAGTCAGTTTTAAAGTCCGCGCTGAGGGCAGTGAAGTCACCTGTATCCTGACTGACTGTTCCATCATGGACGCCACCCAGCAGGTGGCGCCATTTATGATGCTGCGATTCTATTTTCATCACGATCATTTAAGTGATGCACTGTTTCTTACACATGGTCTTTTTCCTCGTCACTAACATTCGTAGACTTAAAAAAACAGACTTCAGCTCACGGTCACGTGATTAAAACACAAACTGTTCCGGTCGGTGCAGAAGAACGTGTCTGACACTCTTCCTGTGAACACGAGCCTTAACGTAATTCATCGCGCGACACTAAACTACGGCGTAGAACCTCTACCCGCAGTTTCTTCTTCTGTGGTGGTAAATCTGAAACGCTTCCCCGCGTTACTTCTTCGGTGGTTTGATGCTGTGATTATCTTTTCATCACAGCTTGCGATTTATTTTAGCTGTTTCGCGTTCGCAAAAAGAAGAGACAGAGGAATGAGAGATTACAGTGACTCAGATGATTCGGAGTTTCCTCTGGGCTCCACCTGATCGTAAAACCCAGCCTGAAACTCACACATGCATCAATAAATGAAAACCAAGACCTGCCAACTTACCCAGTTCTTGGGTATTTGAGGGATCACATCAGAAGTTAAACTGCTCGGGGTGATAAAACCATTTAAATCCGTCTGAATTAACCGATTAACTCCAGATCCAGAGCTGGGTTCAGTATTAATCAGCTTTCAGCGGCTGTTAAATCACGTCCTGCGGTTTAAATTAACGATTATAAACAAATTAGGAAACTAAAAACTTTGGACTTCGGATACATGTGATAAGTTTCAGCTCTGGAAAAACTGTTTCATCCAGCCTGAAATCTGCCGTTTTTCTCTGTGAAGGTTTAAAGTTGACGTGTTTTTACCAACAGCGATGCTTCGTACGTCGTCTGCGACATGGAATCAGCATGAGGTAGAGGAATCATTAAAAACCTACAGAGAAGCAGATCGAACCAGGTAACAGTCAAAGTCACCGCCCCCCCCCCCCCGCCCCCCCCCTCTGCCAACATGGCTTTAACCTTTGGACTCATTAGGAGATGACATCCGTCCAACTCAAACAACGAGACAAAGCCCAGCCTAGACGTGCACATTTCCTCTCACAGGCCACCACGGTCAGAGTCAGCTGTCAAATCTGAGCTGCCGTCTTAACCTGTAACCCGTCCTGCGTCCCGCCGTGCGTCCCGTCCCGCGTCCTGCCCTGCTCCGACTCGTCCCTCTCTTCCTGGACACCCTGAAAACTGATCATCTACTTAAACTGTAGATTTTAAAAAAAATGTAGAAGACGTTGAAACATGCTTTTTTAAGGCCTTTTAGTATCCTCAGGCTTTGTGGAAGCCATGTGGGGCCTGAATGATGAGATCCTGTCTCACACAGATCTGTCCCCAGATCAGCCACTGATTTCACCACAGCACATTAACTGTCCTCCGCCAGCAGCTACGACAACCAGCCTCCGTCTCCCACAGTCCTGGGAGCGATGATGCTGTCCTTCGCCTGCAGGAGTCTTTCCAGACAAGGCGAGCTGATCTTGAAGGGCAGCGGCCCCTGGCTCAGGCGAGGGATGGCGCCAAGGCGGCGCAGAGAACCCGTGTGCGAGTCGGTGCTGGAGGAGACGGCGCTGTCTTGGGTCACTTCCTGGTTGCAGCGTGCGGGCAGAGGGGGGGCGGAGGCGGCGGGTTGACCCAGCATCGATTCAGGTGTTTTCAGGGAGCAGATGGGTGACGTGTGGAGCCATTTGAGGTGAGTGGAGGAGTACGAGGCTGTCGGCTCGACGTCTGAGGAGGCTGGAGGAGGGGAGGCACTGCTATGATGCTGCTGGAGGAAGAAAAGGAGGGTCAGCGTTACTGCTGCACCTGCATAAATTCAATCTGCCTTCACAGTTTGAATTATTATTTTTTATTTATTCTGGATTTATTATTTATTTATTTATTTTTATGTCAGACGCGTCTGGAGGGGATCTTCTTTAAACACATGTGAAACCGCTCCAGAAAGAAATGTGATCTGTGGATTAATAATTTACTGTCTCATGAGGTTTAAGTGACAGTGGCCATTTAAAGTCAGTCCGACGCATCATTTCTTCTCAGTATAAATCAGCTCAGTATGTTGCTTAGTAAACTTAATTCTAAAACAATGTATAAAAGTTAATAAATAGCGGCTGATTCGTTTCTGATGATGATCTGAATCAAAACTGTCAAACTGAAAGGAGAAAGTTTCTCTTCCAGGCGACGAGCTCAGTTTCCCTGTAGAGTTAAAGAGACGGGAACGATCTGTTCGCCTTGCAGATGTTTCTGTTCTGTAAATCCTTGAACAGGCTCAGTTAAATTTAGTTTGGTAGTTTCCAAATGTGGATTTATCCATCAGAGTAAACACATTCTTGTGTGCGAGGCCACTCTGGTTTTCCCCCTCATTATTTGACCTCCACTCTTCTCATGATACTGAGCCTGTTGCTGTTGGAAATCGTTCCCAGTAAAAATACATTAATACCCTGACGGTCCTCTTCCAGGATTCTGTTACATAATCCGATTCACGGCGCTCTTCTTACCACGAAGGCAGACGATCTATTTCCTTTATCAGCACATTAATTTTTAAGTGTGCAGGATTTTTATCTTTGTTATTGCTTAGAGCTGCAATCAACCTAATTATTATTTGGTAATTAATGTTTTTTTATGTCAGCGATTTGTGAAAAATATCCAGCACAGATTCCCAGAGCTCATGATGACCAAACGTTTGAAACTCAATCAGTTCACTGTCACAGAGCAATCAGAAAAATCAGAGATATTCACGTTACAGGAGCTCGACTCTGCATCTTAAATGACTCCGATTATCTGAATCGTTGCTGTAACTAATCGATTCATTGATTAACCCTTTCTGTCGTATGATTTTCAACATATTTACCTTCTGCTTCTTAGCCGAGGAGCTGTCGTCTGTCTGCAGCAGATTTGGTTTGATATGAGGGAACCAGCTCTGAAGCATTTCTTCTATTTTCAGTATAATGCCGAGGAAGCGTCCGCTAGAAGACAGAGACAAAAACATGGTTATTATAACTATTCAGATTCTTGACTTCAGTAAAAGTAGTAACAGCACACCATCACACGTTAAACTCTGTACTCTGCACCCCAGTGTCATGGTGTTAGAAAGCTCATTTACAAACAGTTGTATTCGTACTGTTAGTAATTGTACGTTGTAGTAATTTCCCAACTGACCATGAACGCACCTCGATCGCGGGTGTAAGGCGATATACGGACCCTAGTTTTTCCTTTGCCTGAGCGGCTGTTATCGTTAGCCGTGTCGCTCGTTAGCTTCAAACGTGTGTCCCGGTAGTGTTCAGTGCGTACATGCTTAAAAGCTGGGTGTAATGTTCATTTGAGAGTCATTTTCATTGCTTAGTAGCCTGTTGCTAACGGCTAAGTTAGCCTATGAGCCGTACGAGGCTATATGTTAGCTTGTTCGCAACGCTAATATGTTTCGTTTGCGTTTACAGTCCTTGCATGTGATTTATTTACACCAGTTATTAATATTTAACGGCGTTGAACGTTATACTTATCGTTTATTATGTAATGTCGTTTCAGACAACACTCAAACACTCACTCACTCACTCCCTCACTCATTCATTCACACATACCCACGCATTAAAGGAAGACAGAATAAATCGGCTAACTCAGCTGGACGGTCTGCCATGTTCTTTAATCTGTCCCCAGTCTCTGTGTCTCTGTTGATGCAGATGCACAGGCCGGAGCTTGTCGTGTCTCTGGCCGCCCGGAACAGTGTCGTCCCCTCCAGCTGTATGGCCGCACCTGGAACGTTGTCCTGGAGCCACGTCTCCGTGGACACGAGCACACAGCTGTCTCTCCACTCCCCGCGGGTTGTCCTCAGCAGACGAAGCTGGTCTAGCTTCTTGTCACTGGAGCGGACGTTGGAGAGAAGGAGCGACGGCACTGCGCAGCGCTTCTGTTGTTTACTGTTACGTTCTAACAAATCGGTTGCTTATTTCCACATCCAGCAGATACAGGTCAACATGGTCCCTCATGTGAAGACACGCCTGAGTCCACCTGATGAGTCTCAGTCCAGTTTAGCTCTGTTTTTGGTCTCCACCAGCTCCAGAGGGAAACATCAGGCTCTCTGACGGACTCTGCTGTTTGCTGCTGAGCAGGTGGAGGACAGAGGCTTTTTACAGATGTTTGATGAAACATCTGGAGAGCCGAGAGAGTGAAGCTGAACAGCGAGACTCAGTGTAAAGCTCTGTAAAGACGAGAGGAGCCGCAGACTCAGCTGATCATTCACAGGTTCATCACGACCGGAGACACCTTTCACACCGTCAACGTAAAACATCAACTGCGGCCACGTTAACCACCCAACTACAAATTTAACGACACGACAAGAAATTATATTTTATTTATATTTGTAGAATACAAGTATTCAAGTTCAGTACTGGAGTAGATGTTAGTTTCAGTGAGGGCTGAGTGACGCTGCTGACAGGACCAGGACCAGGTGAAGTCATTTCGACAGCGGAGGAGTTTTCAGCTGCAGATTTCAGAGTCGAGTCGCCCTGCAGCTCAGATGGCTTAGGGATGTCTCGCCAATGGCCATTACATAAGCCGCACAAAGCCTCTGCCAACACATTCAGCGCTCCGGCTTTATCTGATTGGAGGACAACATGACATAGCACAAAGACTGAATAAATAAAAAAGGCTGCGAGGGGGCGAGCGGAGGTTGACCTGCGTGCACGAGCATTCCTGTCCGTCTGCGTGATGCTATCTGAGCACACGTCCACAGACAAGCATCACATGATCGGGACGGAGGAAGACGAGCAGAGCATGTTCAGTTCCACATGAGAAATGTGACTGTGGCGAGCTGCTGCGGCGCTGCAACACACACACACACACACACACACACACACACACACACAACACACACACACAGGCTGCAGCCCACACGTGGCAGCGGGGGAAGGCCCTCGTTCCATTCACAGGCTATAAATAGCGCAATAAGCCCAGGAGCAGCCCGCCGAGGCTCCGCCCTCCGCTCACAGCCATGAGATGGAGTCAAAAGATGAACGACTTCAGCAGGACAGCATCACATCACAGACACACACACCAGCAGCGTTTTCCACGTCACACTACACACGAGTGACAAAAATAAACCTCCATACAGTGTAATTCAAGCCAACGCAACGGTGCTGCACTGCTGGAGGAAGCAGTCAGATATTTCAGGCAAGTAAAAGTAGGAATTAAACATCCTACTTCAGTACAAAAGCATCAACATATAAAACAGCTGTTATAATGTTTGAGCAGATGAAAACAGAATTTACTTTGATGTATTATATTTGTATTAGCATTAAGATTATTTTATTTATCTTGTTTTACATGAATCCGACTTTAATTTTCCTCTATTCAAGTTGAAAAAAATCAAATAAACTCAAAAACTGAAGAATCTCCTCACGATTTCACCCAGTCCATTACATCTACAGGAAACCACACACTGCTGCCGACGCTGTGGAGGAGACTCAGCTCCACAACAGGAAGATAAGACGTTTAACAAAGGCTGGATTTATAACGCACTGCTCTGCATTAGGTACAAGTTTCTGTGTCTGGTCACTGTGAACAGACGAGAGGAAAACAGATTTCCTTCATCATCTTGGCAGAAAGAAGAACAACCGATGTCCTGTTACTACGCCATGGAAACATTCACATTCATGTTTAACTCACTGAAACAAACTGATCATTTCTACTTATCAGCTGTGAACAGGGGCGGGCTGGGGTTGAAATTCAGCTCGGGAGCTTGATACGACGGACGTAAGTGGAACTGTTATTTTAACATGAATACGTTATTTGCAATATAAAAACAATCTAATGACATACATGATATACAGTCAGTAGAGTGTATTAAGGTAAGCTACATATGCTCACACATACTATGCATACTCAAACACTATGTTTATTTAAAAATTACTACTACTAAAAACTAGTGTGTGTGCGTGTGCGCGCGCGTGGTGAACAGAGGCAAAAAGACTACAAAACAAAATTCTGTTCAATTTCTGCTTTATTTAGTAGCATGAAAACATGTTAAAGAAGATGCTTTGTGTGTTGGTTGCATGTGGTTTTGCTCAAATAAAAGCAATTAAGTGTGTGTGTGTTTGTAGCTTCTTTCTTAATTTACCACGCTCGTCTTTCTTGTTTTCTTTTGACAGTTCGATGACTGACTGAGCGGCTGAGCCAATCACATTTCAGTAGAAACAGGGATCAGCTCAAATTGGGAGGGGCCGCTCGTATCCCACCTTAATATGCAGAATATTAGTTTCAGCCAGTCCAGCGGTGCGGAATCATCCCAGTCTAACGTTAGGTTCATAGACTTTTTTTTTTTTTTTTTTAGGTTCATAGACTGTATAAAACATGGACGTAGCACCCGTGACGTCACCCATTGGTTTCGGGGAGTCGGTTTTGTGACCAAACCATGGGCATTGGAGCTGCGCCATCTTGGATTTTAGTGGGAGTGTAATTTCCATATTTGGCGGAGAAGCGGTTACTCCACGGGTCAGCCGGCCGAGGAACCCCCCCACTTAGCTTGGAGCAACCGAACTAGCGTAATGCTAATCAGCTAGGCTAACAAGTTAAGCAGCAGCTACACGAAGCTACAGCCACCACACGACAGTCCCCGAGTCCGACCTGACTCGTGCGACTGCGACACACAGCGAGCGCTCCTACCTGACATTACATAAGAAATAAAGCCAAAAAAATCAGCCAAAACTCATCTTAAAAGTTAACGTTAACGTTACAACTCTTTGAAATTACTATCTAAAATGATGTTAAGAATTTTGTTTTCAAGAACTTTAATATTTGTTACAAGAAGTGGTGGATGACTGTTTTACATAGAGAGGTTTTAGGTGGAGTTGCAGGGTTTGGTGGAGTTGTGGGGGGAAATTTATTTCTAGCCTATTATTTAACTGAAAGAATCATTATTTCATATTAATAAAACATTAAAACGTTAAAACAAAAAAATTGACTTTTTTTCACATTTTTTGACGCCTTACGGCCATATGTCATTTTTTATGACATTTTGAGGTCTTCGAAAAAAATGATATTTTTTCACATTTTTTGACGCCTAACTATAATATGACGTTTTTTATGACACTTTGAGGTCAAAAATTTTTTTGACTTTTGTTGTCCGATTTTGACGCCTTACTATACTATGACGTTTTTTATGACATTTTGAGGTCAAAAAAACTTTTGACTTTTTTTGTCTGATTGTTAAGCCTTACTATACTATGATCATTTTTATGACATTTTGAGGTCAAAAAAAATTTTGACTTTTTTTGGCGGAAAAAAAACGCCTTACTATACTATGACGTTTTTTATGACATTTTGAGGTCAAAAATTTTTTTGACTTTTTTTGGCGGAAAAAAACGCCTTACTATACTATGACGTTTTTTATGACATTTTGAGGTCAAAAAAATTTTTCACTTTTTTTGGCGGAAAAAAACGCCTTACTATACTATGACGTTTTTTATGACATTTTGAGGTCAAAAAAAATTTTGACTTTTTTTGGCCGATTTTGACGCCTTACTATACTATGACGTTTTTTATGACATTTTGAGGTCAAAAAATTTTTTGACTTTTTTTGTCTGATTGTTAAGCCTTACTATACTATGATCATTTTTATGACATTTTGAGGTCAAAAAATTTTTTGACTTTTTTTGGCCGATTTTGACGCCTTACTATACTATGACGTTTTTTATGACATTTTGAGGTCAAAAAAATTTTTGACTTTTTTTGGCGGAAAAAAACGCCTTACTATACTATGACGTTTTCTATGACATTTTGAGGTCAAAAAAATTTTTGACTTTTTTTGGCCGAAAAAAACACCTTACTATACTATGACGTTTTTTATGACATTTTGAGGTCAAAAAATTTTTTGACTTTTTTTGGCGGAAAAAAACGCCTTACTATACTATGACGTTTTTTATGACATTTTGAGGTCAAAAAAATTTTTGACTTTTTTTGTCTGATTGTTAAGCCTTACTATACTATGACGTTTTTTATGACATTTTGAGGTCAAAAAATTTTTTGACTTTTTTTGGCCGAAAAAAACGCCTTACTATACTATGACGTTTTTTATGACATTTTGAGGTAAAAAAATTTTTTGACTTTTTTTGGCCGGAAAAAACGCCTTACTATACTATGACGTTTTTTATGACATTTTGAGGTCAAAAAAAATTGTGACTTTTTTTGGCGGAAAAAAACGCCTTACTATACTATGACGTTTTTTATGACATTTTGAGGTCAAAAAAAATTTTGACTTTTTTTGGCGGAAAAAAAACGCCTTACTATACTATGACGTTTTTTATGACATTTTGAGGTCAAAAAAATTTTTGACTTTTTTTGTCTGATTGTTAAGCCTTACTATACTATGATCATTTTTATGACATTTTGAGGTCAAAAAAAATTTTGACCTTTTTTGGCCGAAAAAAACGCCTTACTATACTATGACGTTTTTAATGACATTTTGAGGTCAAAAAAAATGTTGACTTTTTTTGGCCGATTTTGACGCCTTACTATACTATGACGTTTTTTATGACATTTTGAGGTCAAAAAAATTTTTGACTTTTTTTGTCTGATTGTTAAGCCTTACTATACTATGACGTTTTTTATGACATTTTGAGGTCAAAAAAAATTGTGACTTTTTTTGGCGGAAAAAAACGCCTTACTATACTATGACATTTTTTATGACATTTTGAGGTCAAAAAAAATTGTGACTTTTTTTGGCCGAAAAAAACGCCTTACTATACTATAACGTTTTTTATGACATTTTGAGGTCAAAAATTTTTTTGACTTTTTTTGGCGGAAAAAAACGCCTTACTATACTATGACGTTTTTTATGACTTTTTGAGGTCAAAAATTTTTTTGACTTTTTTTGACTGATTGTTAAGCCTTACTATACTATGATCATTTTTATGACATTTTGAGGTCAAAAAAAATTTTGACTTTTTTTGGCGGAAAAAAACGCCTTACTATACTACGACGTTTTTTATGACATTTTGAGGTCAAAAAAATTTTTGACTTTTTTTGGCGGAAAAAAACGCCTTACTATACTATGACGTTTTTTATGACATTTTGAGGTCAAAAAAAATTTTGACATTTTTTGGCCGAAAAAAACGCCTTACTATACTATGACGTTTTTTATGACATTTTGAGGTCAAAAAAATTTTTGACTTTTTTTGGCGGAAAAAAACGCCTTACTATACTATGACGTTTTTTATGACATTTTGAGGTCAAAAAATTTTTTGACTTTTTTTGGCCGAAAAAAACGCCTTACTATACTATGACGTTTTTTATGACATTTTGAGGTCAAAAAAAATTTTGACATTTTTTGGCCGAAAAAAACGCCTTACTATACTATGACGTTTTTTATGACATTTTGAGGTCAAAAAATTTTTTGACTTTTTTTGGCGGAAAAAAACGCCTTACTATACTATGACGTTTTTTATGACATTTTGAGGTCAAAAAATTTTTTGACTTTTTTTGGCCGAAAAAAACGCCTTACTATACTATGACGTTTTTTATGACATTTTGAGGTCAAAAAAAATTTTGACATTTTTTGGCCGAAAAAAACGCCTTACTATACTATGACGTTTTTTATGACATTTTGAGGTCAAAAAAATTTTTGACTTTTTTTGGCGGAAAAAAACGCCTTACTATACTATGACGTTTTTTATGACATTTTGAGGTCAAAAAAAATTTTGACATTTTTTGGCCGAAAAAAACGCCTTACTATACTATGACGTTTTTTATGACATTTTGAGGTCAAAAAATTTTTTGACTTTTTTTGGCGGAAAAAAAACGCCTTACTATACTATGACGTTTTTTATGACATTTTGAGGTCAAAAGATTTTTTGACTTTTTTTGGCCGAAAAAAACGCCTTACTATACTATGACGTTTTTTATGACATTTTGAGGTCAAAAAAATTTTTGACTTTTTTTGTCTGATTGTTAAGCCTTACTATACTATGATCATTTTTATGACATTTTGAGGTCAAAAAAAATTTTGACTTTTTTTGGCTGAAAAAAACGCCTTACTATACTATGACGTTTTTAATGACATTTTGAGGTCAAAAAAAATGTTGACTTTTTTTGGCCGATTTTGACGCCTTACTATACTATGACGTTTTTTATGACATTTTGAGGTCAAAAAAAATTTTGACATTTTTTGGCCGAAAAAAACGCCTTACTATACTATGACGTTTTTTATGACATTTTGAGGTCAAAAAAATTTTTGACTTTTTTTGTCTGATTGTTAAGCCTTACTATACTATGATCATTTTTATGACATTTTGAGGTCAAAAAAAATTTTGACTTTTTTTGGCCGAAAAAAACGCCTTACTATACTATGACGTTTTTAATGACATTTTGAGGTCAAAAAAATTTTTGACTTTTTTTGGCGGAAAAAAACGCCTTACTATACTATGACGTTTTTTATGACATTTTGAGGTCAAAAAAAATTTTGACATTTTTTGGCCGAAAAAAACGCCTTACTATACTATGACGTTTTTTATGACATTTTGAGGTCAAAAAAATTTTTGACTTTTTTTGGCGGAAAAAAACGCCTTACTATACTATGACGTTTTTTATGACATTTTGAGGTCAAAAAAAATGTTGACTTTTTTTGGCCGATTTTGACGCCTTACTATACTATGACGTTTTTTATGACATTTTGAGGTCAAAAATTTTTTTGACTTTTTTTGGCGGAAAAAAACGCCTTACTATACTATGACGTTTTTTATGACATTTTGAGGTCAAAAAAAATTTTGACATTTTTTGGCCGAAAAAAACGCCTTACTATACTATGACGTTTTTTATGACATTTTGAGGTCAAAAAAATTTTTGACTTTTTTTGCCTGATTGTTAAGCCTTACTATACTATGATCATTTTTATGACATTTTGAGGTCAAAAAAAATTTTGACTTTTTTTGGCCGAAAAAAACGCCTTACTATACTATGACGTTTTTAATGACATTTTGAGGTCAAAAAAATTTTTGACTTTTTTTGGCGGAAAAAAACGCCTTACTATACTATGACGTTTTTTATGACATTTTGAGGTCAAAAAAAATTGTGACTTTTATTGGCGGAAAAAAACGCCTTACTATACTATGACGTTTTTTATGACATTTTGAGGTCAAAAATTTTTTTGACTTTTTTTGGCGGAAAAAAACGCCTTACTATACTATGACGTTTTTTATGACATTTTGAGGTCAAAAAAAATTTTGACATTTTTTGGCCGAAAAAAACGCCTTAGTATACTATGACGTTTTTTATGACATTTTGAGGTCAAAAAATTTTTTGACTTTTTTTGTCTGATTGTTAAGCCTTACTATACTATGATCATTTTTATGACATTTTGAGGTCAAAAAATTTTTTGACTTTTTTTGGCCAAAAAAAACGCCTTACTATACTATGACGTTTTTTATGACATTTTGAGGTCAAAAAATTTTTTGACTTTTTTTGTCTGATTGTTAAGCCTTACTATACTATGACGTTTTTTATGACATTTTGAGGTCAAAAAATTTTTGACTTTTTTTGTCTGATTGTTAAGCCTTACTATACTATGATCATTTTTATGACATTTTGAGGTCAAAAAAAATTTTGACCTTTTTTGGCCGAAAAAAACGCCTTACTATACTATGACGTTTTTAATGACATTTTGAGGTCAAAAAAAATGTTGACTTTTTTTGGCCGATTTTGACGCCTTACTATACTATGACGTTTTTTATGACATTTTGAGGTCAAAAATTTTTTTGACTTTTTTTGGCGGAAAAAAACGCCTTACTATACTATGACGTTTTTTATGACATTTTGAGGTCAAAAAAAATTTTGACATTTTTTGGCCGAAAAAAACGCCTTACTATACTATGACGTTTTTTATGACATTTTGAGGTCAAAAAAATTTTTGACTTTTTTTGTCTGATTGTTAAGCCTTACTATACTATGATCATTTTTATGACATTTTGAGGTCAAAAAAAATTTTGACTTTTTTTGGCCGAAAAAAACGCCTTACTATACTATGACGTTTTTAATGACATTTTGAGGTCAAAAAAATTTTTGACTTTTTTTGGCGGAAAAAAAACGCCTTACTATACTATGACGTTTTTTATGACATTTTGAGGTCAAAAAAAATTTTGACATTTTTTGGCCGAAAAAAACGCCTTACTATACTATGACGTTTTTTATGACATTTTGAGGTCAAAAAAATTTTTGACTTTTTTTGGCGGAAAAAAACGCCTTACTATACTATGACGTTTTTTATGACATTTTGAGGTCAAAAAATTTTTTGACTTTTTTTGGCTGAAAAAAACGCCTTACTATACTATGACGTTTTTAATGACATTTTGAGGTCAAAAAAAATGTTGACTTTTTTTGGCCGATTTTGACGCCTTACTATACTATGACGTTTTTTATGACATTTTGAGGTCAAAAAAAATTGTGACTTTTATTGGCGGAAAAAAACGCCTTACTATACTATGACGTTTTTTATGACATTTTGAGGTCAAAAATTTTTTTGACTTTTTTTGGCGGAAAAAAACGCCTTACTATACTATGACGTTTTTTATGACATTTTGAGGTCAAAAAAAATTTTGACATTTTTTGGCCGAAAAAAACGCCTTAGTATACTATGACGTTTTTTATGACATTTTGAGGTCAAAAAATTTTTTGACTTTTTTTGTCTGATTGTTAAGCCTTACTATACTATGATCATTTTTATGACATTTTGAGGTCAAAAAATTTTTTGACTTTTTTTGGCCAAAAAAAACGCCTTACTATACTATGACGTTTTTTATGACATTTTGAGGTCAAAAAATTTTTTGACTTTTTTTGTCTGATTGTTAAGCCTTACTATACTATGACGTTTTTTATGACATTTTGAGGTCAAAAAATTTTTGACTTTTTTTGTCTGATTGTTAAGCCTTACTATACTATGATCATTTTTATGACATTTTGAGGTCAAAAAAAATTTGACCTTTTTTGGCCGAAAAAAACGCCTTACTATACTATGACGTTTTTAATGACATTTTGAGGTCAAAAAAAATGTTGACTTTTTTTGGCCGATTTTGACGCCTTACTATACTATGACGTTTTTTATGACATTTTGAGGTCAAAAATTTTTTTGACTTTTTTTGGCGGAAAAAAACGCCTTACTATACTATGACGTTTTTTATGACATTTTGAGGTCAAAAAAAATTTTGACATTTTTTGGCCGAAAAAAACGCCTTACTATACTATGACGTTTTTTATGACATTTTGAGGTCAAAAAAATTTTTGACTTTTTTTGTCTGATTGTTAAGCCTTACTATACTATGATCATTTTTATGACATTTTGAGGTCAAAAAAAATTTTGACTTTTTTTGGCCGAAAAAAACGCCTTACTATACTATGACGTTTTTAATGACATTTTGAGGTCAAAAAAATTTTTGACTTTTTTTGGCGGAAAAAAACGCCTTACTATACTATGACGTTTTTTATGACATTTTGAGGTCAAAAAAAATTTTGACATTTTTTGGCCGAAAAAAACGCCTTACTATACTATGACGTTTTTTATGACATTTTGAGGTCAAAAAAATTTTTGACTTTTTTTGGCGGAAAAAAAACGCCTTACTATACTATGACGTTTTTTATGACATTTTGAGGTCAAAAAAAATGTTGACTTTTTTTGGCCGATTTTGACGCCTTACTATACTATGACGTTTTTTATGACATTTTGAGGTCAAAAATTTTTTTGACTTTTTTTGGCGGAAAAAAACGCCTTACTATACTATGACGTTTTTTATGACATTTTGAGGTCAAAAAAAATTTTGACATTTTTTGGCCGAAAAAAACGCCTTACTATACTATGACGTTTTTTATGACATTTTGAGGTCAAAAAAATTTTTGACTTTTTTTGCCTGATTGTTAAGCCTTACTATACTATGATCATTTTTATGACATTTTGAGGTCAAAAAAAATTTTGACTTTTTTTGGCCGAAAAAAACGCCTTACTATACTATGACGTTTTTAATGACATTTTGAGGTCAAAAAAATTTTTGACTTTTTTTGGCGGAAAAAAACGCCTTACTATACTATGACGTTTTTTATGACATTTTGAGGTCAAAAAAAATTGTGACTTTTATTGGCGGAAAAAAACGCCTTACTATACTATGACGTTTTTTATGACATTTTGAGGTCAAAAATTTTTTTGACTTTTTTTGGCGGAAAAAAACGCCTTACTATACTATGACGTTTTTTATGACATTTTGAGGTCAAAAAAAATTTTGACATTTTTTGGCCGAAAAAAACGCCTTAGTATACTATGACGTTTTTTATGACATTTTGAGGTCAAAAAATTTTTTGACTTTTTTTGTCTGATTGTTAAGCCTTACTATACTATGATCATTTTTATGACATTTTGAGGTCAAAAAATTTTTTGACTTTTTTTGGCCAAAAAAAACGCCTTACTATACTATGACGTTTTTTATGACATTTTGAGGTCAAAAAATTTTTTGACTTTTTTTGTCTGATTGTTAAGCCTTACTATACTATGACGTTTTTTATGACATTTTGAGGTCAAAAAATTTTTGACTTTTTTTGTCTGATTGTTAAGCCTTACTATACTATGATCATTTTTATGACATTTTGAGGTCAAAAAAAATTTTGACCTTTTTTGGCCGAAAAAAAACGCCTTACTATACTATGACGTTTTTAATGACATTTTGAGGTCAAAAAAAATGTTGACTTTTTTTGGCCGATTTTGACGCCTTACTATACTATGACGTTTTTTATGACATTTTGAGGTCAAAAATTTTTTTGACTTTTTTTGGCGGAAAAAAAACGCCTTACTATACTATGACGTTTTTTATGACATTTTGAGGTCAAAAAAAATTTTGACATTTTTTGGCCGAAAAAAACGCCTTACTATACTATGACGTTTTTTATGACATTTTGAGGTCAAAAAAATTTTTGACTTTTTTTGTCTGATTGTTAAGCCTTACTATACTATGATCATTTTTATGACATTTTGAGGTCAAAAAAAATTTTGACTTTTTTTGGCCGAAAAAAACGCCTTACTATACTATGACGTTTTTAATGACATTTTGAGGTCAAAAAAATTTTTGACTTTTTTTGGCGGAAAAAAACGCCTTACTATACTATGACGTTTTTTATGACATTTTGAGGTCAAAAAAAATTTTGACATTTTTTGGCCGAAAAAAACGCCTTACTATACTATGACGTTTTTTATGACATTTTGAGGTCAAAAAAATTTTTGACTTTTTTTGGCGGAAAAAAACGCCTTACTATACTATGACGTTTTTTATGACATTTTGAGGTCAAAAAATTTTTTGACTTTTTTTGGCTGAAAAAAACGCCTTACTATACTATGACGTTTTTAATGACATTTTGAGGTCAAAAAAAATGTTGACTTTTTTTGGCCGATTTTGACGCCTTACTATACTATGACGTTTTTTATGACATTTTGAGGTCAAAAAAAATTGTGACTTTTATTGGCGGAAAAAAAACGCCTTACTATACTATGACGTTTTTTATGACATTTTGAGGTCAAAAATTTTTTTGACTTTTTTTGGCGGAAAAAAACGCCTTACTATACTATGACGTTTTTTATGACATTTTGAGGTCAAAAAAAATTTTGACATTTTTTGGCCGAAAAAAACGCCTTAGTATACTATGACGTTTTTTATGACATTTTGAGGTCAAAAAATTTTTTGACTTTTTTTGTCTGATTGTTAAGCCTTACTATACTATGATCATTTTTATGACATTTTGAGGTCAAAAAATTTTTTGACTTTTTTTGGCCAAAAAAAACGCCTTACTATACTATGACGTTTTTTATGACATTTTGAGGTCAAAAAATTTTTTGACTTTTTTTGTCTGATTGTTAAGCCTTACTATACTATGACGTTTTTTATGACATTTTGAGGTCAAAAAATTTTTGACTTTTTTTGTCTGATTGTTAAGCCTTACTATACTATGATCATTTTTATGACATTTTGAGGTCAAAAAAAATTTTGACCTTTTTTGGCCGAAAAAAACGCCTTACTATACTATGACGTTTTTAATGACATTTTGAGGTCAAAAAAAATGTTGACTTTTTTTGGCCGATTTTGACGCCTTACTATACTATGACGTTTTTTATGACATTTTGAGGTCAAAAATTTTTTTGACTTTTTTTGGCGGAAAAAAACGCCTTACTATACTATGACGTTTTTTATGACATTTTGAGGTCAAAAAAAATTTTGACATTTTTTGGCCGAAAAAAACGCCTTACTATACTATGACGTTTTTTATGACATTTTGAGGTCAAAAAAATTTTTGACTTTTTTTGTCTGATTGTTAAGCCTTACTATACTATGATCATTTTTATGACATTTTGAGGTCAAAAAAAATTTTGACTTTTTTTGGCCGAAAAAAACGCCTTACTATACTATGACGTTTTTAATGACATTTTGAGGTCAAAAAAATTTTTGACTTTTTTTGGCGGAAAAAAACGCCTTACTATACTATGACGTTTTTTATGACATTTTGAGGTCAAAAAAAATTTTGACATTTTTTGGCCGAAAAAAACGCCTTACTATACTATGACGTTTTTTATGACATTTTGAGGTCAAAAAAATTTTTGACTTTTTTTGGCGGAAAAAAACGCCTTACTATACTATGACGTTTTTTATGACATTTTGAGGTCAAAAAAATTTTTGACTTTTTTTGGCTGAAAAAAACGCCTTACTATACTATGACGTTTTTAATGACATTTTGAGGTCAAAAAAAATGTTGACTTTTTTTGGCCGATTTTGACGCCTTACTATACTATGACGTTTTTTATGACATTTTGAGGTCAAAAAAAATTGTGACTTTTATTGGCGGAAAAAAAACGCCTTACTATACTATGACGTTTTTTATGACATTTTGAGGTCAAAAATTTTTTTGACTTTTTTTGGCGGAAAAAAACGCCTTACTATACTATGACGTTTTTTATGACATTTTGAGGTCAAAAAAAATTTTGACATTTTTTGGCCGAAAAAAACGCCTTAGTATACTATGACGTTTTTTATGACATTTTGAGGTCAAAAAATTTTTTGACTTTTTTTGTCTGATTGTTAAGCCTTACTATACTATGATCATTTTTATGACATTTTGAGGTCAAAAAATTTTTTGACTTTTTTTGGCCAAAAAAAACGCCTTACTATACTATGACGTTTTTTATGACATTTTGAGGTCAAAAAATTTTTTGACTTTTTTTGTCTGATTGTTAAGCCTTACTATACTATGACGTTTTTTATGACATTTTGAGGTCAAAAAATTTTTGACTTTTTTTGTCTGATTGTTAAGCCTTACTATACTATGATCATTTTTATGACATTTTGAGGTCAAAAAAAATTTTGACCTTTTTTGGCCGAAAAAAACGCCTTACTATACTATGACGTTTTTAATGACATTTTGAGGTCAAAAAAAATGTTGACTTTTTTTGGCCGATTTTGACGCCTTACTATACTATGACGTTTTTTATGACATTTTGAGGTCAAAAAATTTTTTGACTTTTTTTGTCTGATTGTTAAGCCTTACTATACTATGACGTTTTTTATGACATTTTGAGGTCAAAAAATTTTTGACTTTTTTTGTCTGATTGTTAAGCCTTACTATACTATGATCATTTTTATGACATTTTGAGGTCAAAAAAAATTTTGACCTTTTTTGGCCGAAAAAAACGCCTTACTATACTATGACGTTTTTAATGACATTTTGAGGTCAAAAAAAATGTTGACTTTTTTTGGCCGATTTTGACGCCTTACTATACTATGACGTTTTTTATGACATTTTGAGGTCAAAAATTTTTTTGACTTTTTTTGGCGGAAAAAAACGCCTTACTATACTATGACGTTTTTTATGACATTTTGAGGTCAAAAAAAATTTTGACATTTTTTGGCCGAAAAAAACGCCTTACTATACTATGACGTTTTTTATGACATTTTGAGGTCAAAAAATTTTTTGACTTTTTTTGTCTGATTGTTAAGCCTTACTATACTATGATCATTTTTATGACATTTTGAGGTCAAAAAAAATTTTGACCTTTTTAGCCGATTTTGACGCCTTACTATACTATGATCATTTTTATGACATTTTGAGGTCAAAAAAAATTTTGACTTTTTTTGGCCAAAAAAAACGCCTTACTATACTATGACGTTTTTTTATGACATTTTGAGGTCAAAAAAAAATTTGACCTTTTTTGGCCGATTTTGACGCCTTACTATACTATGACGTTTTTTATGACATTTTGAGGTCAAAAAAAATTTTGACCTTTTTTGGCCGATTTTGACGCCTTACTATACTATGACGTTTTTTATGACATTTTGAGGTCAAAAAAAATTTTGACTTTTTTTGGCGGAAAAAAACGCCTTACTATACTATGACGTTTTTTATGACATTTTGAGGTCAAAAAAAATTTTGACTTTTTTTGGCGGAAAAAAAACGCCTTACTATACTATGACGTTTTTTATGACATTTTGAGGTCAAAAAAATTTTTGACTTTTTTTGTCTGATTGTTAAGCCTTACTATACTATGATCATTTTTATGACATTTTGAGGTCAAAAAAAATTTTGACCTTTTTTGGCCGAAAAAAACGCCTTACTATACTATGACGTTTTTAATGACATTTTGAGGTCAAAAAAAATGTTGACTTTTTTTGGCCGATTTTGACGCCTTACTATACTATGACGTTTTTTATGACATTTTGAGGTCAAAAAAATTTTTGACTTTTTTTGTCTGATTGTTAAGCCTTACTATACTATGACGTTTTTTATGACATTTTGAGGTCAAAAAAAATTGTGACTTTTTTTGGCGGAAAAAAACGCCTTACTATACTATGACGTTTTTTATGACATTTTGAGGTAAAAAAAAATTGTGACTTTTTTTGGCCGAAAAAAACGCCTTACTATACTATAACGTTTTTTATGACATTTTGAGGTCAAAAATTTTTTTGACTTTTTTTGGCCGATTTTGACGCCTTACTATACTATGACGTTTTTTATGACATTTTGAGGTCAAAAAATTTTTTGACTTTTTTTGTCTGATTGTTAAGCCTTACTATACTATGATCATTTTTATGACATTTTGAGGTAAAAAAAAATTGTGACTTTTTTTGGCGGAAAAAAACGCCTTACTATACTATGAGGTTTTTTTGACATTTTGAGGTCAAAAAAATTTTTGACTTTTTTTGGCCGAAAAAAACGCCTTACTATACTATGACGTTTTTTATGACATTTTGAGGTCAAAAAAAATTTTGACTTTTTTTGGCCAAAAAAAACGCCTTACTATACTATGACGTTTTTTATGACATTTTGAGGTCAAAAATTTTTTTGACTTTTTTTGGCCGATTTTGACGCCTTACTATACTATGACGTTTTTTTATGACATTTTGAGGTCAAAAAAAAATTTGACCTTTTTTGGCCGATTTTGACGCCTTACTATACTATGACGTTTTTTATGACATTTTGAGGTCAAAAAAAATTTTGACCTTTTTTGGCCGATTTTGACGCCTTACTATACTATGACGTTTTTTATGACATTTTGAGGTCAAAAAAAATTTTGACTTTTTTTGGCCGAAAAAAACGCCTTACTATACTATGACGTTTTTTATGACATTTTGAGGTCAAAAAAATTTTTGACTTTTTTTGGCCGAAAAAAACGCCTTACTATACTATGACGTTTTTTATGACATTTTGAGGTCAAAAAAATTTTTGACTTTTTTTGGCCGATTTTGACGCCTTACTATACTATAACGTTTTTTATGACATTTTGAGGTCAAAAAAATTTTTGACTTTTTTTGTCTGATTGTTAAGCCTTACTATACTATGACGTTTTTTATGACATTTTGAGGTAAAAAAAAATTGTGACTTTTTTTGGCCGATTTTGACGCCTTACTATACTATGATCATTTTTATGACATTTTGAGGTCAAAAAAAATTTGGACTTTTTGGCGGAAAAAAACGCCTTACTATACTATGATGTTTTTTATGACATTTTGAGGTCAAAAAATTTTTTGACTTTTTTTGTCTGATTGTTAAGCCTTACTATACTATAACGTTTTTTATGACATTTTGAGGTCAAAAAAATTTTTTGACTTTTTTTGGCCAAAAAAAACGCATTACTATATATACTATGACGTTTTTTATGACATTTTGAGGTCAAAAAAAATTTTGACTTTTTTTGGCCGATTTTGACGCCTTACTATACTATGACGTTTTTCATGACATTTTGAGGTCAAAAAAATTTTTGACTTTTTTTGGCCGATTTTGACACCTTACTATACTATGACGTTTTTATGACATTTTGAGGTCAAAAAAAATTTTGACCTTTTTTGGCCGATTTTGACGCCTTACTATACCATGACGTTTTTTATGACATTTTGAGGTCAAAAAAATTTTTGACTTTTTTTGGCCGAAAAAAACGCCTTACTATACTATGACGTTTTTTTATGACATTTTGAGGTCAAAAAAAATTTTGACTTTTTTTGGCCGATTTTGACGCCTTACTATACTATGACGTTTTTCATGACATTTTGAGGTCAAAAAAATTTTTGACTTTTTTTGGCCGATTTTGACACCTTACTATACTATGACGTTTTTATGACATTTTGAGGTCAAAAAAAATTTTGACCTTTTTTGGCCGATTTTGACGCCTTACTATACCATGACGTTTTTTATGACATTTTGAGGTCAAAAAAAATTTTGACTTTTTTTGGCCGAAAAAAACGCCTTACTATACTATGACGTTTTTTATGACATTTTGAGGTCAAAAAAATGTTTGACTTTTTTTGGCCGATTTTGACGCCTTACTATACTATGACGTTTTTTATGACATTTTGAGGTCAAAAAATTTTTTGACTTTTTTTGTCTGATTGTTAAGCCTTACTATACTATGATCATTTTTATGACATTTTGAGGTAAAAAAAAATTGTGACTTTTTTTGGCCGAAAAAAACGCCTTACTATACTATGACGTTTTTTATGACATTTTGAGGTCAAAAATTTTTTTGACTTTTTTTGGCGGAAAAAAACGCCTTACTATACTATGACGTTTTTTATGACAGTTTGAGGTCAAAAAAAATTTTGACATTTTTTGGCCGAAAAAAACGCCTTACTATACTATGACGTTTTTTATGACATTTTGAGGTCAAAAAAATTTTTGACTTTTTTTGGCCGATTTTGACGCCTTACTATACTATGACGTTTTTCATGACATTTTGAGGTCAAAAAAATTTTTGACTTTTTTTGGCCGATTTTGACACCTTACTATACTATGACGTTTTTATGACATTTTGAGGTCAAAAAAAATTTTGACCTTTTTTGGCCGATTTTGACGCCTTACTATACCATGACGTTTTTTATGACATTTTGAGGTC